>NC_133660.1:120192687-120372506 GCF_037893015.1 Macrotis lagotis | reverse complement strand
AGTCACTGAAGACTATTTGTCGTAGGACAAAAGCACATTTGATCATTACTATGATTCTTTCAAAAAGCCCTTAATTTATTTTTATCTCCCTCTATATTTCTTCTGCTTTTTAAATCTTTATTCTTAAGTTGGTAAATTGAACACTCTGGCTGTCTCCCTGAATTCCTTTTTTTGGCACATTTCACTTCTGCAGACACCCTTATTGTCATCAATTTAATCTGTCTGTCTTTTCCAGACACACAAAATAATGCCAAATGTGTTTCTTGGCTTGTGAAATAGACAGGGCTTATGCAAAAGGATTTAGGGGCACTCTTGTACCAGCACCCTAAGACTAATTTACTGTCAGGACATCATCTAATTTTTGTTGGGGGGGGGGTTAGCACATTTTAGAGTTAAAGAAAACTGAGGCCCAGAAACCAAATAACTTGTTTGAGGTCATACATATAGTAATTGATAGTTTGAATTTAAATTCAGGTCCTTTGATTATTTAACCTACTTGAATTATAAAAATTTTTCCTCTCAAAAAAAAGTAGGCAAAGAAAAATGCTCCCTCTACTATTAATAATACCAAAGAAAGATCAAAGTATTCACTACAACTTAGAAATTTGGAAATAGATGATTCAAAGTCTCTCTTGGTTCCATTTGGTAGTCTGAGGGAACACATCATATGCATTCCTTACATGAAAAATGATTAATAATAATAATAATAATAATAATAATAATAATAAAAATTAACCACTACCTTCCCTTAACCTTCCTGTACCATCGGGCCAACATCCCATTCTTCTCCCCCCCCCCCTTACTTAAAAACTTTCTGAAATAAAACTACAATATGCTTCCACTTCCTTACTATCCACTCTTTAACCCTTTTTTATATGTTTTCTTTAATCATCCTGATTTTAATAGTAACAGCTTTTAAAGGTCAATATATGCAAAATTACCTGCTTTTACAATAGATTTATTTTATTGACTCCTTTCTTACTTCTCAAACCTGAAAGAGTCCAACCTGAGCTCTAATCTCTTACTTCTCAAACCTGAAAGAGTCCAACCTGAGCTCTAATCTCTTTGCTCTCTCCCTTAGCAATACACCATTCTCTCTCAAAGCTTTAACTACCAATTCTATGAAAAGGATTCCCAATTTATGCCTTCTGTCCTCCTTTCTAAGGAACATTCTCATCTCCAAAATACCTAAAGGGCACACTTAAAAAATGTTCCTCTGGTGTGTAAAGTTCAATATTTATAAAGTTGAATGGATTAACTTTCCTCAAAACTTGTTCTTTCTCCTTAGTGAAGTATTTCTGTCTGTGGCAGTTCTATTAGACAAATATCACAGCTTTAGAACCTTCAAGTTATCTATGATTCATCCCTCATCTTATAGATAAAATGAACTGAAATAACTAAATTCCACTACATTTAATCTTCAGGACAACTCACATCCATACCTTCCCTCTCTATTCCCATTATCTCTTCTATATAAGAAAAAAGACATAGTTGGAAAATTTATAAAATTTACAAAAAATTATTTAACATGTTCCTGTATCAATATGCCAATCAAGTCTCTTATTTTCTTCAGAATTTTTGCCTTACTTTTTCTGCAATTAACCAGCAAATGAAAAAAAGGTCAAGTGTGAAACTTATTCAGAAAGGGAGGAGAAATACAGGATAGGCAAGAAAGACTCATAAAAAACTGAATTGAATAACCTATTATTTGCTAAATCTAAAAATATGAATTAATTTGAGGTAAGAAGTCTCCAAATGACAAACATGGCCGGGAAAATGGGAAATCAGTTTAGCAAAAATTAATTTTAGACCAATTTCTTACATCAAATTCTACAATAAGCTCAAAATAGATGTGACCCGAGTATTAAAGATCAAATCATTTAAAAAATTACAAGTCAGATCAAGTACCTTTCAGAAGGAGGGAAAGCAAATTCTTAACCAAAGAAAAAAATAAAGATCCCAAAAGATAAAATGGATTAATATGAACTATACAAAACTGAAAAGTTATTGTATGAAAATAATTCAATACAACAAAGATAACAAGGTGAGCACTTTGCAAACTTTGAAGCTCTAGAAAAATGTTACTGGTTATAAGGATAGAAAACAACTAATTGGCAAAATATTTGCAATCAATTATTTCTGATGCAGATCTGAAATCTAAGATATAAATAGAAAATTATACAAATTATATAAATATATATAGTTATTTATATAAGATTATATAAAAAGTTATTCTGCAATCATTAAATGGTCAACAGCTAGTAACAAACAGTTCTCAAAAGAAGACGCTCAACTTTATGAAAAATTATTCCTAATGAGAGAAATACAAATAGTCAAAACTGAGGTTTCATCTCACATCCAGAAAAATTATCAAACATGGAAAAATATGAGAATAATTTACTTCAGAGATTATGTACAAAGAAAAAATACTTATATGATGTTTTTCAATATATGAATGAATGTAACCATTTTGGGAACCGCTGGGAATTTGGGAATTGGCATTGAGAAAGTTCCAAAAATGTCCATACTCTTTGATCTAGGAATGCTTTGCCTAAGCATATAATCAAAGAAAGTCAAATATTAAAAAAAAAAACCCATAAATACCTTATTTACTGGTGTATAGTGAAATCAGTTAAACGAGGAAAGCATATACAAACTGTAACAATGTACTGGAAAGAAAAACCACAAAAATTTAAAATGAACATTGAGCAATTAATAAGAAAGGAACTTGGCCCTTCAGAAGAGATGAGACTATAGCTCCTTGCTTTCTTGAAGAGGTAGGGGAGCAGGGGTATAAAACATCAAAGGTAGTAAGTTAATGTTTTGGCCAGCTTTTTAAAATTGTCTTTCTTCCCCTTCATCTCTTTATCCTCTCTTTCATTTATTTTTTCCCATTATTGTATAAGGGGCAAATTATGAAGTAAAGAGATAGGAAAAAGAGAAATTAAGTAATGTAAAAATAAAATTAAATCAATACAATTAAGTCTGATTTTTGAAGTTTTCTCTTGCTTCTCATCTTACCCCTCCTTGTTACTTTATCATTAGAAGCAAACATAGATGTCATATATCAAGTTGCTTGCTTTATTGCTATTTTTGAATTGGGACCGCATTTCCTCAAATCTTAGCAAGTGCCTAAAGGTTTTTTTTTTTTTACTTATTTAGTGCAATCATGCTGCCTTGTTCAATCACTTATTTATTAGAGTTTATAGTGAAGTAGTCTAAGGCTGATTACTTTGATTTTCACCTATAGTATCTTCTTTTTTATCACCATTTTCAATGCCACTGTCATTAAAGCATAATTTTTCCTTCCTTTATTAGAAATTCCTAAAAAGACACTGAAGGACTGAATACAGGATACATTCTTTTGCTCAATTCCTTCCTTTAATTTTATCTACTGTTTTACTCCAGACTATGACTCACAAAATTCACACAATTAGGTCACCTGGGTAACAGTCCAAGGAACTCCTTAAACTAGAGGGTATCCCCAGGATTGGAATGGAGCCATATAGCAGTTCACCTAGAAGTTCATAAAGTCTTCTTCTATTGCCCAGAAGAGAAGCTATAATAAGCAGAGAGGTAGTATAAAAAATGAATAAACCACTGAAAAATTAGGGACCCAATGCTCTACATTTCTAACAAAGCTGTTTTCTGTGTCCACATTAATCCCTGAGAAAGCACAGGATTTTTAACCTTCTTTCTACCTCTTCCTCTGCCAGATACATTCATTTTCATTCCTGTCTCATTTGCAGTAGCAGCTCACACTAGTAAAGATTTTTTTTAAAGAAACAATTCAAATGAGAAAATGGCTCCTAAAATAACTATTATTTTACTCTTTATATCATAGGAATAAATGAATTTATTTACCAATTTGAGCAGAATATATATTTAGAGACCACATTAGGCTTAGATTGTTGTCTTAAATTTTTGTTTACTTGACTTTTAAAAACTTGTCTCTTCAAGATCAGACTCTTCAAGGGTAAAATGAGGAGTTGGCTTAGAACAGATTATTTTTAAGGTATTCCCTAAATCTAACACTGTGATTCTATGATTTTTGAATACCAAAACAATACATTTCAAAAGGCAATAATGTAAATACAAAATAAAGGAGAAAAGTCTGATTTTAATCTTATGAAGTTCAAACCAGTCTAGATTAGTGGGAAAACACTGCCTACATACACTTGCTCTTCCAAACATTTTAGCTACCAAAAAACCCATTTAATTATAAAATAGTCAAATTTTACAAATTATGTCATTTTTTTGTCATATTTAAGGAAGACATTGTACACAATTAAGCTAAATTGGGAGTATATTTGCTGCAAGGACTTGGAGGAGGACAAGGCTAGTTCTTTATAGTAAAACATCCAGAGGTTAAGATGACAAACTTTGAGTGCTCACCCAGCAGACAGTAGAAATATGAACATAATTCAAAAGAGCATGCAGATAGAAATAGCTATAAATGGTTAGTAAGTGCTCAGGGACTTATTACCTAGTGTGAAAGGAAATATTAGAATGGGCAATGGATATTTTTTTCTGGTTGGGTCCTATAATTTCAAGAGTGTATAGAATTCACTTTCTGTTAACCATCTACTAATCCAGAATGGGAAGTTATCTGTATATTTTAGTCTGAAACTGTTATCTAAGGCTCTGAAAGGTTCGGTTGCTTGATCAAGTTAAACCAATAGTACAGACCAAAGACAGGATTTGAAACCAAGTATTTCTGATTCCAAGGCCAGGTTTTCCCTATAGCAAACTGTTTAGGGCTGCTAGACAACCTTGGACTTAAAGGAGGAAGGAGTTCAAATTCAGCCTCAGACATTTACTAGCTGGGTGACCTTGGACAATTCTCTTAACTCTGACTGCCTCACATCCAGGGCCATCTCCAGTCATCTTGAATCATATTTGGGCACTGGACTCAGATGGCTCAGGAGGAGAAAGTGAGGCTGGTGACTTAGCATATCACCCTCATTCAAATCCAGTTCACATGCTTGTCATGGTATTACCTCCCTGATGTCATGGTCTTCGTAGAAAATGAAGTATAAACATTATTATATCAAACTGTTTACTTTCCCTAATAAAAGTAGGAGGAAGGATAAGAATATTGGAGAAAAAAGAAGACTTATTAGCAATAATATTATTTTGTTCTGTTATTTTGGTCAATTTTGTTTTATGATCACTGTTTTAAAACATTTTTTTAAAATTATGTACTTTTATTAACAGTAGCACTATGAGATAATCAACTACAATATACTTGGTCCTTTTTCAACTATACAGTGATCAAAGATAATTCTGAAAAACTTATGATGAAAAATGCCATTCACATCCAGAGAAAGCATTATGGAGTTTGAATGCAGATCAAAGACTACTATTTTCATTTTTTGTATTTTTTTTTTGTTTTTTGTGGATTTCCCTTTTGTTCTGATTCTTCTTTGATGACAGGACTAAAATTGAGATTTATTTGACATGATTATTCAGGTACAACCTATATCAGATTTATTGGTGAGGGGGGAAAGATGAAGGCAGGGAAGAGATTGAGGAAGAAAAATTTGAAATTCAAAATCATACAAAAATGATTGTTGAAATCTATCTGTTCATGTAATTGGAAAAAAAAATGAAAAATAAAAACTTTGCATAGTATTTAGCTTTAGAAGCCTTGAGGAAGTGTGAGAGGATGAAAAGGGAACAAATTTGGAATTGGAAGAACTACAACTGGGAAAGTTATGCCACTATACTCTATCCCTCAATTTCCAGGTCTATAAAATGGAGAAAATACTTGGATTACCTATCTCCCAGGTTTGTTGTATTAAAATAATATGCTACAGATTTATTTATATCCTTAATGCTGGACTGGACTTAATTTCCAAAGACTAGAAAAATAAGGAATCAAATTAACCTTGCACTGGGCCTCTCTGAATAGTTGTATCAAAAATCCCAATTTTTTTCACAGGGATAAAGAATTTAATTTTTAAAAGTCTCAATTCCAGATATTTTAATGGCCCAAGAGTTAATACTTTTTATAAAAAGTTATTTATTCAAGATGCCTCTTGTGTACTATCTAAAACTAGCTAGCTTTCTGATGAGTAATTCATATGGAATTGTCATTCCTTATATTGTGTAAGTGACAAGTCAGTATTGAATATAAGAATTATATTATTTTAATGCTGCTCCCAATGATCAAGTAATAGAGTACCAAATGACAACTCCTTGTATCTATGGACAGTTTTGTTTTGTATGTTCAGTATCTACCATTTTTGCAATTAGTAGGTATATTTTTTATTTACTAAATCTATTTTAATTGAAACGTGAAACTGCATCAGAGCAGTAAAAATGTCATGAGAACCGAGGCAAGCTAAATTACAAAACTACATGTTAAAATAGTTTTCTGTGTAAAAATAAGATCTTAGAAAATTTCTGTTTTTGAGATACCCTATTCTCTTCTCCCTCCAAGGCATACCTTTATAGCTACTATTTCCATTTTCTTATTACAATTTCCTAGGGAACAGTTTTTAAAAGTTCTCTTACCTGTGTGTACAAAAATATTTACTGCAGCTCTTTTTATAGTAGCAAAAGAATTGAAAATTGAGAGCATGCTTATCAATAGAATAACTGAACAAGTTGTAGTATATTATTGTGATGAAAAACTATCATACTATACAAAATGATAAACAGAAGTTTCAGAAAAACCTGAGAAGACTTATAGGAACTGATAAAAAAGTAAAGTGAGCAGAACCAGAAGAATACTGTATATAGTAAAGCAGTATTCTATGGATTGATCAACTGTGAAAGATTTAGACAAAAATCTAAGACAATTCTGAAGGATTCATGATGAAAAATGTGGTTCACCAAAAGAGAAAGAATTGATAATCTCTGAATATACATTAAACATAATTTTCTCCTTATTTTTCATGCTGTTTCTGCAATATAACTAATACGGAAAAATGATTCACATGATTTCACAAATTAAATACTTGCCTTCTCAATGGGTGGGGAGAAGGAAAAGAATTAGGAAATCAATCAACTTTTTATAAATGTATGTTTAAAATGAATGTATTTTAGAAACAAATTAAAAGTTGTTTTAACTTGTCTTCACAATGTCTTCAAAGTTAAAATATCTAAACAGAAAAGTTTTTTTAAAGCTAAAATTTTTAGGGACAACTAGGTGGCACAGTGGATAGAGCACCAGCCCTGGAGTCAGGAGTACCTGAGTTCAAATCCAGTCTCAGACACTTAATAATTACCTAGCTGTGTGGCCTTGGGCAAGTCACTTAACCCCATTTGCCTTGCAAAAACCTTAAAAAAAAAGCTAAAATTTTTCTTTTATTTAGTTTTTATTTTCAGCATAGAATTAATTATTATTTGGGTTAATAGTGTCACAAATAAATAATCATTATAAGCCTAAGAAATAGAACAGAACCTTTTCCATTCTTATTTGCCCCAGGTTTTACTAATCAGTTCTTCATAACAAAATCTAATTAGTATTAGGAAAGTCAATAGTTTGAATGCAGGATTGCTGCCCAATGAACTAGTGGTCTTTTCATTCCACTAAGCTGTTTCAAATATCAGCCATATTAATACAATTTGGAAGGGATGAAAATTTTAATATTTACACAGTTTAACCCAAAATGATGAAATTAAAGATGCAAGCAAACAAATGACTACTTCCTTATACAGCTGGTATCTAATTAAGCACATTTTTCATTTGGGTAGTTTTTTAAAATTAAAAACATGCAAATTCAGATCAGCTTTAATAAAAGCAGGAATTTTAAAAATACTATAATATTTAAAAACAATAAACTTTAATTTATAATACTATAGAATTGTTTTGCTTACTTTCATATGAATTGATTGTGTCTAATTTCATAAATAAATTCAAATTCAGGATTATTCTTACCAATAAAGTAATTTCGTCATCCTTCACATAATTATTTCATCCCACAATTCACAGATCAGGCAGCACTAAAAACATTTTTGGCTATAGTTTTAATTAAGTTTCTGTACCTATAAATGTATTTTCTCTTTTTTAAAAAATTTAGAAAGGTTTTATTTATTTTGACTTTTACAATTTTTCCCCCAATCTTGCTTCTCCCCCCACCCCCCCACAGAAGGCAGTTTGTTAGTCTTTACATCATTCCCTTAGTATGCATTGAACTCAGCTGAATGTGATGAGAGAGAAATCAGTCTGGGATATATTTTCTTTTTAAAAATGTTTTATACCTTTTTTTACACTGATGTCATGTCCCCAGACCTAACCTTTTATCACCCAAAACATAATCTTCCCTCCTTTGTAACTTGGATGCCAAATTAAGGAAAACAAAAAAACAGAGCAAATCTGAAACCAAATCCCTCATTCCTCAGCTTTGGCATACTTCAGCTAAAACATGATCAGTCTAACTGAAGTCAAAACATGATCATGAATCAGAATTCTGTCTTTTAGTGGTGTTTTCTTTTTTATTATTGTAATTGTTTTATGAATTGTTTCTTAGTTCTACTTACTTCATTCTGCATCAGTTCATATAAATTTTCCTGAGTTTTTTTTAATGCTTAAATGAATTCATTTATACCACTGGACTAGGAGTTATGAAGATGTAAGTTCAAATTTTGCCTCAGATACTACATGTGTATGACACCAACACTTAATTTCTAGCCTCAATTTCCTCATTTGAAAAATAAGACTAATAATCACCAGATTGTTGTGAGGATCAAATGAGATAACAAGTAAAGAGTTTTGCAAAACTTTTAAGTGTATATAAATGTGGGCTATTTTTATTATTAGAATAAATGTTATTGCAAGATACTTGGATTCTCATGCCAGGCCACAAAAAATATATTTAACTACTGGGATAAAATATTTAGGTTTGAAAAAACAATAGAGTCAATCAAGTCCAAACTCCTTTTCCTATAAATGAGGAAAAGGAAGCCTCTTCAAGAGAATAAGTGACTCTTTCAAGGCCATATAGGTCCTACACTAAGTGGCAGAGCCAGAGTTCATATGAAAATTTTATGAGTCCTGGGCCAGCTCTCAATCTCAACTGCAAACTGCCTTATCCACTAATAACACGACTATAGAACCACATACAGAACAAAATTCATATTCTCAACCACTCCATTTGGGGATGACAATTTTCATTATTCTAAAAGAAATTCAGGATTAAGCCCTCAGTTTTCTCCTCTCCCTTTCCTGCCTGGTACTTCAAACCTACTCCTAAACAGATTTCTATTTTACATATCAGTGGCTAGAATCACTGGCAGTTGCATCTCTACTGACCCTTCCTTTGACTTGTAAAACTGTTGACAGTGTGGGAAGAGTATATACAAATTGTGGTTATAAAATAAATAGGTGCTAACACCAAGCCTGCCACAGGTGACCCTATTCTGGACTGACACTGGGGTAAAAGTAAGAAGTGGAAACTGGGTGAGGATAGTGGAACTGTCCCAGGCAGCAAAAAGGAGAAACCATATTAGGAAGGAAGGAGGGTAGAGAAATTCCAGAAGCAAAAAAGAAAAGTGACCACTAGCCTTAATTAAGTAATAAGATCACTCAGACAGGGAAAGGGGAGAATGGCAGTCATGTGGGACATGAGAAGATAAGGGCATTTCCCAACTCCTCTCTCATTTTTGCCATTTCTATTACTTCACCTATGTTAAGACACATAATGAAGGGCTGTTTGCACTTTAAACCACTGCCAGTTGTCAAATTAAGACTTACAGGATAAGTTAATATAAAACTGAACTTTATTAATGTCTGTGATTGGCAGAATCCTCACATTCCAAAATGGGAATAACATTTATTAATAAAGTGAAAAAAGGAACTTATAAAGTCATAGTATACCATGATTATGTTTTCAAATCAGAAACATGTTATATATCACAAGTCTTTTTTTAAAAAAAAGTTTATATATGAATCAAAAGTAAATGGTCCAAGGATAGGAACAGTTTTCAGAATAAGAAACATATATAGTTGCTATCAATTTAAAATGTTCTTATCTTCACTAATATAAAGACTAACAAAAGGTTTTGATCATTGCTTAAAATTTCTTATCTCCTGGGATTTCATTTTTCTATTTTTGAGAATCTGTTTTATTCTACCTATTTTTATCAATTAAAGGGTTATTTTAAATTATTACTCCTTTTTAAAAAAAACAGATTTGGCAATTTAATCATTTCTACAATCTTTTTGTTTTTACATTTTGTCTTCCCCTTTTAATTTTCAAGATTTCCTCTTTTTGCACTTATTTGGGGCTTATTTATTGCTGGATTTTTCCCAGTTTTAAAACTGTATTCTTGATTCTTTCATCCTCTCCATTTCTACTTAGTTAACACAATTTTAGAAAAATGGTTTTTCCTCTTAGGATTGCTTTACCTGAATTCCAGAAATTTTGGCATTCTCTCTCATTATCATTCTTTTTCACATACTAATTGATTGTTTCAGTGATTCAGACTTTGAAAACATGGGCAAATAGGAGTTTATTCTCATATTAGCTATTTTGTCAAACTAATGCTCTTCCTGCTTTCTGTTTAAAACTTTGCAATCCAAGTTGGCTTATGGGTGGGAGTTGGAGGTATATTCAGGTAAACTTATAAGATGAAAAAATAAAGACATTAAAAAGACAATTTTTTTCAAAAATAGACTGGGGGAAGTCAGGAAATGACTAATTGTAAAAATAAATTCATTAAATTCTTCACCACAGAGTTCAAACTTTTAAAAATAATTTTAATAAAAAATAACTTTTGAGATACCACTTTGTACCCATCATATGGAAAAAAAGATAATTAAAAGCAATGAAAACTCAATGCTAGTGTGACTGAAAAGAAATTGATGAATTCATTCAGAAGTAGGAGAACTGCATATTTATAGAATCTCTCTGGGGAGCAATCTGAAAGAAACAGTGAACAATACAAAAAGATTCATAGACTTTGTCCAATAATTCCACTGTTGTGAATATCTCCAATTTGTTATTGCAGAAACTAGCTATTTAAAGATTTTCTCAACAATATTACTTGTAGCCACCAAACAGTATTTGAAACCCAACCTGTAACTGTCAAAGGCCAGTTCTTCCAGAGATCAGCTCTCCATTCACTATACTACCTTGCTATTTTTTAAAATACCATTTTCCTTAGAGTCCTGTTTCTACTCATTATCCAGTATTAGTATTTGTTGAGGGTCTGCTGAAAAGACTATTATGATATCAAGCACATAGCAACTTAAGGAATTAAACAAGGTTTTGTCATTTAAATGGCATATATTGAGTTCATATTCTATATGTGTTAAGTACCATATGAGAAGTTTTGCAGGTTCTTAGAGAAAAGTCACTAATGTGGATAAGGATCTAATCCTAGAGCAGAGAAAGCTACTTTAAAAGAATATTACCCAAATCTAAACTGCTTTTTGTAACTCATTCCCTTTGTATTTGTTCCACTACACAGCAGACTTAACTTTCTGGGTCTGTTTATTTGTAATCAAACTCATACTGTATGTTTCACAGGGTTGTAGGAATCAAATGAGAATGTTATGTGTGAACATTAAGGAAATCTGAATACATAAACATAAAGCTTTTCTTATAGTGCATTAAAATATTGCATCATCAAGAAGTAAACATAAGGAAACAGAACCATCATAATAATTCTCTTATATCCTCTACAATTCCTATTAAATAGGAGGTCCTCAATATTTGCAATTAAATTAAGTGATTTCAAGAAAGTAAATTTCAAAGTTCAGCATAATGGCCACAATTTGCCATTTTCTTCTCCAGCTCATTTTACAGATAAGGAAACTCAGACAAAAGGGGTTTAAATAACTCCCAGGGTCACAGAACCAGGAAATATTTTAGATGCCATTTTCAAACTCACAAAGTGACCTAACTATCCATTGTGCCACCTAACTGTTCTACTTCATTTAGAAAAGCATGATTTTATAATTATAATCCTAAATCATCACAAAAGGGTTAAATTACATTGATATATATGTATACACACACACACACACACATATATCCACATATTTAAGAGATAGGTGTATATCATCTTAGATTTTTATCAAAAAATGTTAATAAATTCAATCATTTAGTGAAGTTGTCTCATCAGTGAATACTAAATTTACATATTAATACAGATTTCCTTAATGTTCGCATGTCTCATTTGATTCTTACAACAACCCTCTGAAACATGCATCTATTCCTAGTGTTGGGCTTGTCTGCAACATTGATACCAGCTATTTAAAGTACTTTCCTACTTCTTCCTTCCTGGTTTCCCTCCCACAGATGGGATGCAAGGGTATTTTCCCTGGCTATAGAAGGGTATATAACTCTCAGGGTAGTTCTGAAAAATCTGACCAAGGAAACTATAACAGCTGTTGGGCAAATTTTCAGAAGTGGATTGTGTTTTTTTCTGAATATTGTTAACAATGAGCAAGCTCTATTCCCCCCACACACAGACATACACACAATCTCTCTCTCTCTCTCTCTCTCTCTCTCTCTCTCTCTCTCTCTCTCTCTCTCTCTCTCTCTCCCCCTTCATTTTCTGGTGATAAAAAAAACAGTATAAGAAGATTGAGAAGGTGATGGGTTGCAATTAAATTATCTTTCCTTCTAACCTAAATCCTTCTTATGAGTTATCCTATTTCCACGGAGGGGGAATTTCACTATTTCACTAATCTTTATGGCTGTCATCATCCTGCTCCTTAACCCTTGACTCCTCACAATACTGAAACTGCTCTTTGAAGCTACCACTGATTTATTTTTTTTTTACATTTTTGCAAGGCAATGGTGTTAAGTGGCTTGCCCAAGGCCACACAGCTAGGTAATTATTAAGTATCTGAGGCTGGATTTGAACTCGGGTACTCCTGACTCCAGGGCCAGTGCTCTATTCACTAAGCAACCTAGCAGCCCCTCACTGATTTCTTAATTGTTAAATCTGGTCTTTTTTGATCTTCATTAATGACAGCTAGTTACTTAATCCTCTTTAAGTTGTGGTACTGCTCAGTCACTTCTCCTTTTTTGTTTCACCAGTCCCTTCTCAGTCTTCTTTGCACCATTATCAAGCATATTGTATTCTGAATCTAAGACTGTATCCCAAGGCTCTGTCTTGTGCCCTCTTTGTACTCTCTCAATTGGCAATTTCATTAACTCTTAAGGGTTTAATTATCTTCTCCATGAAGATAACTTACAGGTCTAAATATAAAGCCCCAGTCTTTTTTTTCCCTTTGCTCTAGTTCTTCATCATGAATTGCCTATTGGTTGCATGAGTAAAGAGAATTGGATATGGAAATGAAATGGGGTAAATACTTTAATATGTGTTGTAGTCCTGACAGAGAGCTGAAGGGCTCAAAAATGCAGAATGGGATTTATTTTTGGATGTAGCCAAATGTGGAAGATTTGTTTTACCTAACGATTCATATTTGTTACAATGATTTTGCTTGTCTTTTTTTCTCAATTGAGGTGAGCAGGAAAGAAAATAAATATATAATTGGAACAACAACTTAAAATATGTGTGGTGAAGGAGCCCAATAAATCAAGGAAAACATAGTTGTAAACCTGAATGAAGGGAAAGATAGGCCATGCAGTTTACAACTCATCAGGTCTTCTACTCATCTTACTAGGATTCACTCAGCCCCAATCAACAAAATAGGAATGGCCTTGACCTTGAGAAAAGAGCCTGCCCTTTTAGGGACACCTATCACAATTCATGAGATGATCTAGGGATAGATTGTGGGGGAGGCTTTTCCAATGCATCTGTTGCTGTAGATATTGGTATAATTAGATTAAAACTGCTCTGAGTGGTCAATACCCAAAGAAATCATAGAAAAAAAGCAGAGTTAAATAGTAGGTATAAATAACTATATTAGAGACAACCTTCATGACTGCCTCTAGTAGAGGAAATGAATTTCAATTCACTTTGCCCATCTCCAGTTGGTTGATCACACAATCTCTGAGATCATGCCAGGTTACCCAGGAAGCTAAAGTCTCAATTTTGGAGACCCAGAACAGAAGTATCAAACTGTGTCCTAAGACACTCATGAGTATGGGGGAACCAAATTAAAATGTAACTTGGATACACTGGAAAAAAAAACAAAATACAGTAAGACATAGATAATGTTAATATGTGGTTTTAAAGTCAACAAGAAGAGTGTAGATATCCTTACATATCCTATTTGAGTGAAACCAATGATCTAAAGTAACAGTGTGAGAATTTTTTTTATTTATTGAAGTGTCTTCACCTACCCTTGATCATCTTCTTGAGATGCTATGGCCATACACACACACACACACACACACACACACACACACACACACACACACACACACACACACAGCACAAAATTAAAATCCACCACATGGCAATAACTCTCTAAATTTAGACAGCTAGGTTCTCATATGATAGTTATTGCCAGACTTTACTTGAAGACTTTTTTGGTATACTTGCCAAAATTCATATTTGATTCTTACAATCTTCAAGAAACCAGGCCCACCTCCATGCCATGACAAGATGAGGCTCTAATCTGTAGAATTATTTGGGTAATAAGCTATAAAGATAGTCATTGATTCATGGCAATATATAGTATGATTACCGACTAATATAAAATTATCTGTGAAATTAATGTCCATAGCAGGGAAGACAAATTAATAAATCCATTAATTTGCTTTGCAGTTTAATTTAGCCTTTCTACATCACTTAGAAGTATAATTCAGGAAGAGGATTCAATACAACTAGCTTCCATCTGTGAAATTCATGATTTGTGAAATCTAGGCATACTTGTAAAATGCAAATAGCTTTTATTTACTAATGGCCTGAAATCTTACCTAAACCAACAACTTGCTCTTAATAGAAATGTACATAAAAAAATTCACAAATCTCATCTTTGTTCTTTTCAGGTATATTTACTCTTTGACCACATTTTCTCACATAAAAATTAAAACATACATAAATACTTACGTACAATTTGCTGGGATGATACTCAGTTTTCTAGGTGAATCTAGACTTTTTTCCTCTCCAAGGAAGCTCTGATAAGGGGACATTCAACTAATGTTTGTTAAAAGATCAGAGTAATATGCCTTCTAAATTTATAGCTCTTTTCTTCAAGCCTCCTAAATAGGAACTATGCTGTATTCCTCAGATTAAAAAAAAATCCTGTTCCTTTTCTTACCCTTGCAATTCCCAAAGTTCAATTTTCCCTTCCCTTTGGACAGCAAAAAAGTTTTGAAGGTGTTTTTAAAGAGGACATCAGCAGTTGAAAATTCCAAAAAGTGGGGTAGGGGTTAATTTGGGCAGTGGGTGCTGAGCTAAGACTGTTGGAAACACCTGAAAAGAGAGGCAATGCACCACTGCCTAAAGAGTATACTAAAGGCACTGTGTGAAGCAAGGATACAACAAGGTCCTATTCAATTCAATGCTGTTTACTTTGTGATGTGTTGACCACAGAATTTAGTACCATATATCAACTTACCATGAACTAAATAGGCACAAGATGCCTCATTCTTTGTCAAAATGAACTCAATTTTAAAGACAGGGAGAAGTTTTGAAAAATTTGAGCTAGCACCTTGACCAAAAAAAGTGTGCAAATGGTTATTAAAAGATATATTTACTTATGAAAGTTTTTTTAATCCAACTATTCAGAATATGACTTTCAAGAATGAAGTCAGGAGTTGATTTTATTTGGTACACCATAGTAATTTGCTATAAAGGTTTATGAAACAGCTAAAATAGTATTACAGCCAGAAACCAATTGTTGCTAAAATGCATTCAGCTAAAATGGAAAATATAGAGAAATAAAATACTATAATTGTCTCTCATCCCACATTGTATATTATGTTGCTAAATTATATACTATTACATCTTCTACTTTTTAATATACTTTCCCATAGAGGAATTGATAACATAAGGAAATGATTCTCTGGTCTTTCATCCTTGAAGACCTAAATAATGTCCCATGCAGATTTATAAACCAAACAGGGCTATAGCCTCTTATTAGATCCCAAGGGTTATAAAATTTGTTTGACAAACCACCACTTGTAACAATGCATGAAATAGCTAATGCAAATAGTTTTTCTATGCCACTTTTTACTTGCTTCACAATTGGGAATTATGCCTTCAAATGTATCTGTTTGTATACACACACACACATACACACACACACACATAAAGAAAAAGATAATCATTTTATAAGGTTAGAAAAATCTTCCTATAGCAAATTACATAATTTCTTTGTACATATTATGTATCCTTTATCACTCTTGTACTATACTCTGTCCATGTTTTCACTATTTGGTCTATAAAAAAAGCAAAAAAACTTTGTTCCCTAAATATATCCAAGTATTTTCTGGGCTTGATCCAAATTTAACAAGATATTGACATGCCACATTTTTACCAATTAAGCAATTTATGATAAAAGATGAAATGACTCTTCCCAAGAGATTATATAGGAATTTATGGTACTCAAAAAAATAATTATTTGAATCACTCTCTGGCTGGAGATGCAAGATTTCTAAAGATTTTAATGGTCAGGCAAAAACCCTCAAATTAAACATAACCAAGTTTATAACTATGTAAGATATTACAGAAAAAAACCTTTATAAAAAAAGAAACGTATTTCAGAAGTTTGAAGCAATAATTTTGAGACCTGAAAATGATCAATTTTCAATAGATGCACACAGAATTTGATCTTAAGAAGGTAAGACAAGACTAATATCTCTGCAATACAGCCCATAACCCATTCACAGCTCCTCATTTACCCTATACAAAACAAAAAGGATGAAATTCTACTTACAAAAATTTACCATACTGAGATAGCCTTCCACCCCTTTGGGAAATGATAGCCACATTTGCAGTTTGTGGAAAATAGGGAAATTTTTCTACCATTCCAGAGTCTCTGTGGCTCCTACTATGCCCAATAATACTAGAAGAAATTTATTTCAGCAAATCTTTATTTTTCAATTGGTATTTTGTTATGCTTCCAATTGCATGTTATTAAAGTTTTTCAACATTCATCCACAAACATTTGCATATTTTTAAGTTACATAATTTCCTTCCACCCTCCTTTCCTACCCCATTCCCCATCAGGGACAAACAGGTAAATATTGTACAAACAGGTTTGTGTTTAACATGTTTACAGATTAGTCATTTTTGGTATATGGAATTAGGATTGAGGGCAAAGAAAGAAAACCATGAGATAGGAAAGAAATACATAAGAAATTTTGTAAAAGTGAATTTTTAAATTTTAAAAAGTTCTTTCAGATTCTGCAGGGTGGTTTTTTTTTTTTTTGGTTTCTTTGTTTTATTTTGTTTTCCTTCATCTGAATGGGGAAAGCACTGTCCATAACCTGTCTCCCAGCTCTGAACTGCTGAGAGGACCTGTAACAATCAAGGTTGATCAACTCACAATGTTTTTTTGCTAATGTGTACAATGTTCTCTTGGTTCTGCTTCCTTCACAGAAAATCTTTTCAAGGCAGAGACATACAAGGCACTTTTGGGGGCCATGAAGATACAGGGTCAAAAAACCAGATGTCCCCCTGACTTCAAAAAAGATTACAATATTTGGGAGAAAAGAGAAAGGACAAAAAACTTAAGGAGGGAGAGTAAGAAAAAGAGGAAGATTAGGAAAGTCTTTTAAAAACCTTTTTAACTGTGCTGAGGACAGAGATTCTAAAAAAGAAGGAATGAGGGAGGAATGCATTCCAAGTATGATGATAGGCTATAGATTCAGGGAATAGCGAAGAAGAGGCTAGATTAGTCCATAGAGTGCATGAATACAAGCAATTTGGAAAGGTAGATGAAAGACAACTTAATGAGATCTTCTCTGAAGGGCCAGATTGCCAGGGTGATAAGTTTGCATTTTATCCTAGTGACCACAGAAATCACTGAAAGGTATTCAATAGAGAAATGCTGGAATTATCCTGTGTTCAGTCGATTTCAGTTGTGTCCAACTCTTTCTAACATCATTTGAGTTTTCTTAGAAAAAATAATAGAGTGATATATCATTTCCTTCTGCAGATCATTTTACAGATGAAGAAACTGAGGTAAACAGGGTTAAGTTACTTGCCCAGGGTCACATGGCTGGCTAATAACAGTCTGATTTGAACTCAGAGCCTCAGCATTCTATCCAGAAATATGTAATTGATAGGTGTGGGACATACTAAATTCATAGGGGAAGATATTATATTTAGAAATTCAATAAGTTAGAGACTATTGCAGTGGTCCTAGTAAGTGAACTTGGGAGGTATGGTTTTGTGAGTGAAGAGAAGGAAATGTATGAGACATACTGCAGATAGAACTGGAGTCGAGAAAACTTGCCAATTGATGAAGGACAGGGAAGAGTCAAAAATGACTGAGGTTACAGACAGAGGAGGTGAATGTAAGCATGCTCTCTGCAGGATATATGAAACTGGAAGAAATAATAAATTCATTTTGGAGATGGATTCCAGGAGAGATATTAGGAATAGGTATGTAGGTTTGGTAGCCATTTGAGTAAGATGAAATCACCAAGAGAGGAGACCCCAAATCATTCATACCAAATGGAAATAAAAAAGATGCTAACCCAACAAAAGAAGCTGTGAAGACACAACTACACAGGTATGAAGAATACCAGTAGAAAGCAGTATCTTAGCAGCCAAGTCAGGAGGAACATTCAAGAAGATGAAAATAGCTGACAGTATTATTACAATCAGGAGCTGACTGTAGAATAAGGACTGAGAAAAGCCATTGTTCCAAAACATTAACATTAGAGAGAAAGGTAAGTTCCTACTGAGTTTCAAATACTAGAGAGATAAAAATAATTGAAATGGCCCTTGCTCTCACAAAGTTTACAATCTAATGAATAGAATGTGTATGTAATTAGTAAATATGAAATATATAAAAACAAATATAAGATACTGAGAGGCAACACTAACAACTCAGAAAATCAGAAAAGACCCCAAGAAGGTCCTATCATGACTGATGTCTGTGATTTCACCAGGTGGAAGTGAGGACAAAAAGCATTCCAGAGATGGGGGATAGCTTGTGCAAAGCAACAGAACAGAACAGGGTATCTAGAGTACGGCAAGAGTTCAGTTGTCTGGAAGAGTGAGAGAAGTGAAGCCCTCCCACATAAGGTTGTGCTAGATAACTATCTTTCACCCTCCATGCTGGTTCATTTCCTTGTCTAACCTGATAGGGAAGGAAAGAGGAGACACATTTCTATAGAACCAGCTACATCCTAAGCCCTGGACTAAGAGATTTACAAATAGTATCTCATTTTTTAATTCATAACTTCACAATGAGATAAGTGCTGTTATTATTTCTAATTTACAATTGATGAATCTGAGGCCTCCAGGAGTAAAGTGACTTGCCCAGGACCACATAAGTGTCTAAGACTGGATATGAGTTCAGATTTCCTGTACCACACAGCTGCCTGAATATGTATAAGTGTCATTCAATATATATATATCACTCAGGAAATCTGTGATTGTTGCTAATTATATCCCCAGATCATCCAGAACTGTATTATTCAGTAATTATGCTGCTTCATGATTCATTGCCACATAACACCACAAAAAAAAAATTTAAGCAGACAGGTTTTTTGTTTCAGGAAAAAGTTTGCTATCCATGAAACACTGTACAATTCCCCAAATATAATCAATCTTAGTTTTTTCTCCTATTCAACTCTGATCAGTATCTGCATTACTGATCTAACATTATATCATAGTCTAGATAAAAGGCATTCCTCATCCACTAGGCTAAACTCAAATTTATTACTCATATCATTAGGGAAGACCTGAAATATTCTAAGATGTAATGAAGTCAGCTAAAAATCATATGTAAAAAAAGAAGCATTTAGAGACTTCTAACATCTATAGAGAATCCCTCTTCCACTCAAGACTCTTCATCAAACATTTGCCATTGTATGCAAATAGCATACAAATATGCCCTTGCTCTATACTGCACTTGATAATAATAATCAGAGCAAGGAACAAAATTATCACTTGCTGTTGAATGTATCAAGAAATTATGTGATCCCAGAATATGCTCCAAAGAAGCCTATAAGGATGTAATTGTTCTTCTCTTCAATAATTAAGTACATATAGCGAGATCTCATATTATCTGAATCGTTCAATCATGTCTTGCCTATTCCACTCTTCCATAATCTACAAGGACATTCTCAATACATGCTGATGAATGTGAAATCATTCTTACAAATAGTCCAAATAGTTGGAAAAAGTAGATATATGGGTTCAAAGTTATTGACTTCCTCTCAATTATCTTTGTTATCATAATAACATCTACTTTTTTTGCAATCTTAAGAATCAATCCTTCAGCTCCTTCAAATTTTGAGTAATTTTCCAGAAGAGATTTCTATAATATTTTCAGACTGGTCCAACTATTTTTTCCATCTACACATTTTGTAGTATCATTTATAGAATTGTTCTTAAATACACTGGACAAGAAGATAGTCCATTTATGACCCTTTCATTCTAATCTAAAGTTTTACAAACACCACAACCCCCCCTCAAGAAAAAAATACATCTACCAGTGTTCACTAATTGCCTAAGCCCTATACAAACACATTCCTCTGAAAAGACAAAGTATTTAAATAGTTGCTCTCAGAAGGGGTTGACTGTGTAACCTTAGTTGTCTATTTCTTTTTAAGTGAATGCTGTTTCAAAGCCTTTGTTTTAGCCTTCCTGAAGTGGGCCATCTTTTCTTTCAAAGGGAAGAATTTTTCTCAAAGGCATTAAAAGAATATTACCAAACATTTCCACAAGCAAATATTTCTTTACATAAGCTTTAACTTTAGTTGTGATAAATTCAAATTAAAAAAAATACACAGGAAAAGAATAATTATCTCTAAAATGTATAAAGTACATGGCAAAAAATATTCCTTTTCTTTCTATCCTTTAGATTCCCCATTTCAATTGTTCTTCATCAACCTTCACAGAAGTATTAAGTGTGAAGATGAATGAAACAAATGAAAACCCTTTACATTTCTCAGAAGCAAAACGAAATAAATTCAAAGTGCAGTCAACTCTCGATTATTCATGCTAATAAATGGGATTGTTATTTTAGACACTCAAAAACATCAGATAAGCCACCCATCTGGTTCAGAGTTGAGTCCATGGCTCCCCAGGGTCTGGAAACTTGGCATAGAAGGAATAAAGAGGTTTCAAACCAGATGGAGGGCTTGGTAGTTGAGAATAAGGAAAAGGAGAGTGAGCAACAAGGCACGTTTCTTCTTTCACTAAATCCTCACGGAATTGGGACCAAAAGCAACTAGGAAGAAAGTGAGACAATTTTTCTCTCTAACCTATTTACACGTTCTCTTTAAAAGAATTAAATTTTCAAAGTGAAAACTATTTTTTTAAAAAAAGAGTACCTTTATGAAGGTGTTCAAGACAGCTTAAAGTTTTAAAGTAAGGTGAAAACTGGTTTAATTCCTTCCTAGCCTCTGAATTCTTCAGCAAAATGGTATCTTTTGATAGAGTATCCCAACTATCCCTCACCATTGTAAATGTGATATTCTGGTGCCCAGGTCAAAAAGCATAAAATATGTTTTAAATAAAATTTAAATTAAAATTTAAAATTTAAATAAAATTTCATTGGTATCTTTTGTTTTTATATCACCTACATTTTATATCATCTACATTTTTCAATAATACCTAAAAGGGTATCATCACTCAATAAATTTTTTAAAAAACTAATAAAAAACCCAGTTTAAGAACTAACCACAATATGTATTTTTAAACTTTTACTATACAGCATGCATATATATATATATTTTGTTAAACTTTGACTATATAATATGCATATATAATACATATACACACACACACACACACATATTGCATACACAATGAGACACCTCACTTCTCTGGGTCTAAGTTTAAACATTATAGTTTGGTAACATTCAGTTTCAATTGCTTTGTTGTTCTTCAGTTTTCAAATAAAATTGTAGTAATATATTCTCAGAATACCACCACTTCATATTGCTACTTCCTGATTCTGCTTATTTCAATTGGTATTAGTGAAGACTTCCCAAGTTCTCTATATTGCTCATACTCAGCTTCTAACAACACAACAATAAGCCATTACATTTGCATCCTAGTTTAATCATTCCCCAGTTGCTAGCCATGACTGTCTCCAGTTCTTTTCCAGTAAATCAGTAAATACTCACTATTGCCAGCAACAAAGCAATGTGGTGGCGATAATAAAGGCAAAAAAAAACAAGGTTCCTGTTTCTCAAGGAGCTCATAATTGAAGGGGGAGAAAAATTTCATACAAAACATTGGTACGAAAGAGAATTATAGGGTCATTGGAGGATGATATCAGAGTAAAGAGGGAAAAAAAGATGAGAACAGGAAAAGCTTCCTATCAAAGGTGTGATATAAGCAGAGTCCCGAACAAGCCTAGAGCAGAAATGAGAATGGAGAGCATTCTAAGTCTCAGAGTCAGACACTGAAAAAGCAAAAATTCAGGTCAAAAGAGTGAGGCATTCCAGAAATAGTAAAAAGGCAAACATTAATTCAATCAGCAAGTACTGATCTCACTTAAATCCAATTCTTTTACAAGTCAAGACATCACCCTCCTAATGTCATTGGTCCTCTTCGAGAACAAAGGACAAATGAAAACAAAAATCTATAAATATTTTAGTGCGGGGGGGGGGGGGAGAAAGATGGTGACATGAAGGCAGGAATTTCCAGAAACTCTTCCCCCAAAAAGCTCCAAAACGCATAAAATTAAGATTCTAGGAAAATTTAGAGAGGCAGAATGAACAGAAAGACTGAGTGAAAAAATTTCCTAGTTCAATACAACTTGGAAGATCCAAGGGAAAGGTCTATTCCACTGGGACCAGAGGTTAGAAAGAGCTGCAGCACAGTCAGATGCAGCCACTGGGCCAGAACAAACCGGGACTAGCATTGCAAGAACAACTCTTGGGGTGCCTGGGTCTGTGGCAGCAGGAGCAGTTTTCATACCTCTTGGCCCAGGCATCAGCAGGGATGCTTTGGAGAGATGGTGAGAGAACTCTGCCATATCACAGTGAGCACACAGCCTGGGCCAGTGCTGGCCTTGGAATAGCCCCACCCCAGGAACATGCAGAAGCACCCAGAACTTCCAGAGCCCTCAGCCCACAGATGGTAAGGGAGTCAGGGGAGACTGCAGAGGTCTCTGCTATTCCTGGGGCAGGATCCTGCTCTTTGCACATACTCAGAATCCAGGTCACAGTCTGGGGCCCATGCTACCATTGCGGAGTAGGGACCTTCCCCACAGTTGGAAAAGTAGATTAAAAAAAGCTATCTGAAGAAAATAACTCCTTCAAATGTAGAATGGAACTAAAGGAAGCTGATGATTTTGTAAAAAATCAAGAAACAATAAAACAATACCAAAAGAATGAAAATTTAGAAGAAAATATGAAATATCTCATTGGAAAAACAACTGACCTGAAAAACAGATCTAGAAGAGATCATTTAAAAATTATTGGGCTACCTGAAAGTCATGACTTCATTTTTTAAGAAATAATACAGGGAGCTGAGCCAAGATGGCAGCTTGAAGGCAGGAATTCCCAGAAACTTGTTCCCCCAAAAGCGCCAAAAGCCATCAAATTATGACTCTAGCCAAAATTTAGAGGGGCAGAAACCACAGAAAGACTGAGTCATACAATTTCCCAGTCCAAGACAACTTAGAAGATCTCCAGGACAAGTCTGGGGGTCTCCACCAGGACTGGGGGTTGGGAAAAGCCACAGCACAGCCATAGCACAGCACAGCTGGGCTAGGCACCTAGGTCTGTGGCAGAGGGGGCGGTTTAATCATCAATAATGACTTGAAGGGGTGATGAGAGAACTCTGCCACACCAGAGTGAGTGTGGACCTCTGGCCTTTGGGCAGCCCTGAAGTAAAAACCTGCAGCAGGAGTCAGCAGAGGCACCCAGCACATCCAAAGAGCTCAAGCCCACAGATGGTAAGGGAGTCAGGGGAAGACTGCAGAAGTCTCTCTGCTCTCCCAGGGGCAAGACTCTGCTGTTTGCCCACATTCAGATCCAGGTTGCAGTCTAGGCCACCACAATACCACTGTAGCCAAGCAGGGACCCCACCTCCCTTGCCCACTGCAGTACAAAGGGAAGGGCCTGAACACAGGCAAGAGAACAGTCAGAGTCTCTCATAAGACCTTGGAGGAATTGAGGTCCTTGTGAGTTGTCCCAAATCCCCCCCTGGCCAGCTAAAAAAGAAGATAAAAGAGCTCTTTGAAGAAAATAACTCCTTCAAATGCAGAATGGAACTAAAGGAAGCTGATAACTTTACAAGAAAACAGGAAGAAATAAAACCTTTCCAAAAAAGTCAAAAATTAGAAGAAAATGTGAAATTTCTCACTGGAAAAGCAACTGGCCCTTGAAAACAGACCCAGGAGAGACAATGTAAAAATTATTGGGCTTACTGAAAATCACAACCAGGAAAAGAGCCTAGATTTCATTTTTCAAGAAATAATGCAGCGAAACTGCCCTGAGATCCTAGAAGCAGAAGGTAAAATAGAAATTGAGGGAATTCACCGATCACCTCCTGAAAGAGATCCCAAAAGAAAAACTATCAGGAATATTATAGCCAAACTCCAGAACTTGCAAGTTAAAGAAAAAATACTAAAAACTGTAAGAAACAAGCAATTCAACTACTGTGGCTCTATAGTCAAGATTACACAGGATCTGACAGCATCTACATTGAGGGAGGGCTCATAGGGCTTGGAATATGATATTCCAGAAGGCAAAAGATCTTGGTTTACAAGCAAAATTGAACATCCTCTTTCAGGGAAAAAGATGGATTTTCAATGAAACAGAGGACTTTCAAACTTTCCTATTGAAAAACAACCAGAGCCAAACAGAAAGTTTGCTCTCCAAGTACAAGACTCAGGGGAACCCTAGAGGGTATGGATGAGAAGGACTAACTATGAGGAACTTAATGATATTGAACTGTTTGTATCCCTGCACGGGAAGAAGATATTAATAACTCATATGAACTTTTTCATCCATAAGAACAATTAGAAGGAGCATATATAGACAAGGCACAGGAAGGAGATGAATATAATGGTATAATATTGTAAAAGGATGGAGTCAAAGGATGATAAAGCAAAGTACTGGGAGGAAGAGAAAGGAGATGAAGAAGGGGCTAAGATATTTCACATAAGAGTCAAGAAAAAGCTTTTACAATGGAGTGAAATGGGGGAAGGTGAGGGGGGAATGAATGAGCTTTCATTCTCATTGGAAATGGCTCAAAAAGGAAATAACATATACACTTAATAGGGTATAGAGATGGAAGGGGATGGGATAAGGGGGAATGGGGGGAGGAAAAGAGGGAGTAGGTGATAGAAGAGAGGGAAGATAGTGGGAGAGGGCAGTCAGATACCACACACTTCTAAACAGGGACAGGATGAAGAGAGAGAGAGAGAATGGAATAGATGAGAGTGGGGAGGAATAGAATGGAGGGAAATACAGCTAGTGATAGCAACCGTGGGAAAAATATTGAAGCAACTTCTCTGGCAGCTATTATGGGGAAGACAACTCATCCC
The DNA here is from genome assembly GCF_037893015.1 of Macrotis lagotis. Classification (NCBI taxonomy): domain Eukaryota; kingdom Metazoa; phylum Chordata; class Mammalia; order Peramelemorphia; family Peramelidae; genus Macrotis; species Macrotis lagotis. Next base: position 120,346,996 of record NC_133660.1, on the reverse strand, counting down.
AGAGACAGAACCACTGGAATCTGAACAAAGTACAGTCTATGTGAAGTACACTTTATTTCTCTCTCTCTCTCTCTCTCTCTCTCTCTGTCTCTCTCTCTCTCTCTCTCTCTCTCTCTCTCTCTCTCTCTCTCTCTCACACACACACACACACACACACACACACACACAAAAACACGATTCTTAATGTTTCTCATCCTTTTTGGGGGAGGGAGGTTTATGATTACTCTCACAAGATTATTGTAATAATAGAAAATAAATTTTTTAAAAAAAGAAATACAGCAAAATTTCTCTGAGATCCTAGAAGTGGAGGGTAAAAATAGAAATTGAAGAAATCCACCAATCACCTCTTAAAAGAGATCCCCCCCCCCAAAAGAACTCCCAGAAGTATTATAGCCAAACTCCAGAAGTCTCAAGTCAAAACACTACAAGCAGCCAGAAGGAAACATTTCAACTACCGTGGCACTATAGTCAGGATTACACAGGATTTGGCAATGTCTACATCAAGGTCTTGTAGAGCTTGGAATATGATATCTCAGAAGGCAAAAGAACTTGGATTATAAATGAGAATAAACTACACAGCAAAAATGAACATTATCTTTCTGAGGAAAAGATGGACTTTCAATGAAAAAGGGGAATTTCAAACTTTCCTGTTAAAAAGACTACAGGTGAACTTAAAAGTTTGATCGCTAAGTACAGGACTCTGATGAACCATAGAGAAGGTGGATAGAAAGGGCAAGATGAGGGATTTAATGATGCTAAATTGTGTTCATTACTCCATGGGATGAAGCTACTGATGACTCATATGAACGTTCTGATTTATAAGAGCAGTTAGAAGGAGTGTGTGTGTGTGTGTGTATAGAGAGAGAGAGAAACAAGGCATAAGAGGAATGTGAAATGGTATAATATCATATAATGATGGAGTTGATGGGTGATAAAGGAAAGTACTGGGAGGAAGGGAAAGGAGAGATAGAATGAGCCCAGATATTTCACATAAAAGAGTCAAGGAAAAGTTTTTGCAATGGAGTGGAAGGGGGGAAGGTGAGGGGGAAGGAGTGAGTATTTTCATCAGTAATGGCTCACGGAAGAAATAACATACACACTTAAAAGGGTATGAAAATCTATCTTACCCTATAGAAAAATGAGAGGAAAAGGAAGGGATAAGGGAGGATGGGGGAGGGGAGTAGGTAACAGAAGAGAGGGAAGATCATAGAGAGGATAATCAGATACTACAAACTTTTTTTTAATTTTACAATCCCCCCATCTCACTATCCCCCCCACCCCCCCACAGAAGGCAATCTGATAGTCTTGTCTCCATACTATACATTGATTAAAATCGAATGTTACAACAGTTCTGAGGAGGGAAAGGGTGAAAAGAGAAAGAGAACAGAATAAATAGAAGTTGGGAGAATTAGAAAAGAGGGAAATACGGCTCATAATAGTGACTATGAAAAAAGATATTGAAGCAACTTCTCTGATGGACTTTTATGATAAAGAAGGCAACTCATCCCAGAGAAAGAACCAACGGAATCTGAAATTTTTTTCTCTCACTTCATTTCTCTTGAGGTTTCTCTATCTTCTGAGGGGAGGAGGGTTTCATATTTTCACAACATCATTACTGTAATAATGTGAAAACAAATTAATTAAATAAAAAATAAATATTTTAGCATGTATGAGGTCTTTTTTTTGGTCTGACTTTTGAGGTAAACATCTTGCTATGAATTCTCTGGGTCACAGGAAGGAAAATTTTAGTTGCTGTCCTCATATATCCTCAAACCAAATTTTACTATAAAATCACTTTACCTTCAGGAGACAATGATGAAGACATGCACCCAAAGATATTTGTCCTGTGATGGGTGGAGATAGGGTAGAGACAGACTCTAGGAAACTGCTGAGAGTAATGCCACACCATAGTTCTTGGCAATAGGGATTTCACCTAGGGTATGGTCATTAATTATCTTAGAAAATTGTTTCTAACTGCTGGAATAGTACAAATGATGTGAGTATGTTCTAAATGTGGGTGACCTAGAGCAAAGTCCAAGTTATCACAACCCATTTACAGCTCTGCAAAGTTCTGATTTGGGGGTTTGCGGAAGAGCAAAAGAATACCCCAAAAGGTTGTTTTAAGGAAAAGTATTGTATAACCTCTAAATAACCAAATCTACTCTCATTATAACTGTCATCAAACTGTCATCATCATCATCATCATCATCATATTCAGTTAGGAATATATCTTTCTATCTCTCAACTTGCTCTCAGAAAACTTATAGGTTAGGAATAAAGACCAAAAAGCATAGATTCAGAATAAGAGGACCACTTTGTTTTTCTGAGACCTTGAATACATCATTTCACCCCTTTGGATTCATTTTTCTTGGATAGAAAATTAAGGAGTTGGATTCAACTGCTCAAATACCTTCCAGTTCTTACTCTATAATCCTATGAGCCACGTGAATATCACAACCGTCTTGGAACAACTCCTAAAAATGCACACATATTTTGTACCTCACACTTCAGTGGTGTTATTTTAGGATGATAGGATTTATAGCTGGAAGAAACAAAGTTTGATCCTCACACTTTACAGAAGAGAAAACTGAAATGCAGAGGGAGAAAATAACCTCCTCAAGGTCAAAAACATATTAAATAATAGAACCAGGGTGTAAACTCAAGTCTTCTACCCATAAATCTGGTATTCTTTTTTCATGTCACTATTCTTATTGCTGGACTTGTGCATTTTTAATATTAGTTCTCCCTAAACCCACTGAGATATAGCGGCTGAGACTTAAAATTAGGGAGAAAAGATAAAACAGCTTTCTACCACAAAACCAATAATCATTGCACCATATAGTACAAAAATCTGAGACAGCATATCACCTATTGACATTTTCACCACCCCTAATGCCCATATTTCTTTTTTTTAAAGAAATGCCCATATTTCTTACTAGAGTTTTTTAAACAAATGAAGACAGACATACTTAATTGAAACAACTACTTTCTATTTCAACAAGATTATCATGACTTCTTTGCCTATAGCCCTATTCCTCAGAATCCTACAATAGCAATTTTCATCTATCATATATTATAACTTGTAACAACTAGTATTTCATGTTTGGGATCTATAAAAAAATCAGTCAGGAGTCTATCTTTCCTTGAATCACTGTCTTTTTTTTTTTTTAACAAATAGTGTTGAAATTTCCTCAACTAAAAAGGTATAGTACTTAATAATAAGGGGTAGCAAGATGGATAGAGTAGTGGGCCTAGAATCAGTCAAATTCATCTTGGTGAGTACAAGTTTCAGATATTTACTAGCTGTTTGACCCTGGGCAAGTCACGTATCCCCATTTCCCTGTTTCTTCAAGTATAAAATGAGCTGGAAAAGAAAATGACAAATTGTTCCTGTTTCTTTGCCAAGAAAACACCAAATGGGGTCACAAAGAGTCAGAAAATGACTTAACAAAATTTAATAATAATGGCCTCTTGTTCCATAATTATGCTCCTCGATTTTTTTGCCTCTTTCATCTTCATACAAGCCGACTCCAAATCTCCATCTGAGCTAAAACCAGAAGTTCACATATTACATATCCCAATTCAGAACTTTTTTCAACTGCTTACAAAGGACACCATCATATAATCTCACAAGGTTAGTTGCATTACCACTTTGTTTATCAAAGAAATAAAGAGACATCACCACCAGACCTTTATGTTTGTCTAGTTCTACAATTTATTATTATAAAGATATACCTTACATACTCTTCAAAGACAACTGTTCATATAAGCATACAGAAAAGTTTATAAATTATTTTATTTCAATTCTTAACAAGAAAATCTCTAGTGTGCACTAACATTTTCCCGCCAGATCTCAAAACATCACTTCGGATCATTTAAATACAAAATTAAATTTAAAAACTGCAGAAATAATTCTGAAATAATTCAGATATATGTCCATTTATAGTTTACAAAATACCTTATTCACAACAATGTGGCAAGAATTACAATTCTCTTCCTCATTTTACATAGGAAAGCAACAGGCTTAGTCTTGGTCATTTTAGACAATATTAATGAAGAAGCTGACAGTTCTGCTGTACTTTGCCTTATCAGACCACATTTGAGATACTATGCTTAGTTCAATGTACCCCTTTTAAATTAGTATTAGGTGTTAAATAATTAAAAGAGATTAAACCAAAAATGGTTAGAAATCTGTCAACCATACCCACTGAGTCAAGTGAAAAAACTAGGAACATTTCATACAGAGATTTGATCAGAAAACATTTAAAAAGTGCTAACCATGTTCCAGTCACTTGAAGGCACTTATATTCCTTAGAGTTAGAATATACAACTGACAGCAATCTCCAAGTAGTCTGAGAGCTACTCTGTCAAAGAGTGATCAGTCATTTAGTTCTATGAAAAATAACTTCCTAAAAATTAGTACTGGCCAAAAATGAAATGAGTTGTCACACAGTAAGTCTTCCTATCATTAAAGATTTTCAAAGAGACTGACTAATTTCCTAGGGATTTCTATTGATGCATGAGTTAGCCTAAATAGACTCATAGGTCTTTTCCAGTGATAAAACTATATAATTGCATGAAAACGAGATGTCTAGAAAGTAGTTAATATCTGACAATAATTATCAAAGTTGTAGGTTACTTCTATGTTGACTATTACATTCCAAAACCTGATGCTTTGTCTATTTAGCTGATGGTGAATACCTTCTTTATTAGAAGGTTAAACATAAAAACAGTGCCAAAGTTTAGCTGGAAAATAAAGTAGTAGTCTATGTTCTAGAAGAGATAAAGACAAATGTGAGAACCAGCCAAAGTGTTTAAAAATCAATTTGTAGATTCCTTAAACAAAGTTATATTCCTAAGGATGTCACTTTATCTTTCTTGGTTTCAATTTTCTCATGTGTGAAATGAGATTGAATAAGGTGATTTCAGGCCCCTTTCAGGTATAAAAAGTCTGCATTATTTTTTCAAGTAAACTTCTGTCCAGTGTGAAATGACTTTCTGCAAAATGAATTAATTCTCCTCTTATTTTATATGCCTAGCTATTTAACCCGTAGTGCCTAAAGGAGACACAATTAACCTATCTTTTAATTTCATTATATATTCACTTGAGTTAAAATTCAACCATTAACATTTCAATAATTGAGAAGTTTAAATCCTCAGAATGATATATTAGCATATGTTTTTAAATTAATTTATCATTTTATTCTGAAGAAGATACATAAGACAAATTTTTGAAAAATCACCTGCTGTACAAAGGGAAGAGTTTTTAGATTGACCATAATAATATAAAACCAAGTAATTTTGAAGGGCTTCAGAACTCTAATAGGAGGTTGTATCATCTATCACAATCTTGGGGACAGATAGGTGGCACAGCAGATAGAGTGCCAGAACTGGAATAAGGAAAACTCATCTTCATGAGTTAAAATCTTGCTTCAGATATTTACTAGTTATGTGATCTATGACAAGTCATTTAATCCTGTTTGCCTTGGTTTCCTCATCTGTAAAAATGAGCAGAAAAGGAAATGACAAACTATGCCAGTATCTTTGGCAAAAACCAAAACAAAATAAAATCTCAAACAGGGTCACAAGAAGAAAAACATGACTGAAAAAGAACAATCATAACTTTAGGAGGCAAATGATGAAGCAATCTTTACTTAGAAAAAAGATAAGGGACAGAACAGGAAAAACATTTGTCATAGATGGCAAATGTACTACTGATTTATGTTTCTTGATTATAATTATGCGGGCACTGAAGAGATCATGAAAAAAGAGTAAAAACATCACTTGTACAAAAATATTCACATCAGCCCTATTTTTTGCCACCACAGTGGCAAAGAATTGGAAATTGAGTGAATGGCCATCAGCTGGGAAATGACTGTGGTATATGTATGTGCTGAGAGAGCACATTGTAGTATATGTATGTGAAGGAACACTATTGTTCTATTAGAAACCAGGAGGGATGGGAATTCAGGGAAGCCTAGAAAGATTTGCATGAACTGATGCTGAGCAAGATGAGCAGAACCAGAAGAACATTGTACACCCTAGCAGCAATATGGGGGTGATGATCAGCCTTAATTGACTTGTTTATTCCATCAGTGCAACAATCAGGCACAATTTTGGGGTATCTGCAATGGCATCTGTATCCAGAAAAAGAATTGTAAGAGTTTGAACAAAGACCAAAGACTACTACCTTTATTTTAAAAAAATCATTATCTTATAATGTAATTTTGATATCTCTTATACTTTATTTTTTTCCCTTAAGGATATGAGATCCCTCTCAGCACATTCAACTTAGATCAATGTATACCATGGAAACAATATAAAGACTAACAGACTGTCTTCCATGGGGGTGGGGGGGAGGGAGGGGAGATTAGGAGGAAATTGTAAAATTCAAAATTAATTAATTAATTTAATTAACTAATAATTACTGGGGGTGGGAGTGAGTTATTAAGTAGAGATGGAGAAAAAGAAGGAAAAGGGAAAGGAATAGAGGAAAGAAGAAGAGAGGAAAGAAGAAGAAAGGAAAGTAAGAAGGAAGGAAAGACTGAATATCAATAAAATAACATAAAACTCAGAAAAAACAAAAAAAGAGTAATTCTGTTTGCTGTAAAATTTCATATATATTTAAAAATGCTTAAGAGAAGTTAATTGGCAAAAAATGTTTCAAAATTGGGCGGCTAGGTGGCGCAGTGAATAGAGCACTGGCCTTGGGGTCAGGATTACCTGGGTTCAGATTCCACCTCAGACACTTAATAATTACCTAGCCCTATGGCCTTGGGCAAGCCAACTTAACCCCACTGCCTTGAAAAATCTAAAAAAAGAAAGTTTCAAAATTATGCACTAAATCTCATATTTTCTGGCTCAACGGGGGCCTATTTACTCTTACTTTACATGCAATTCTTCTAGTTTGGCTACATGGATTGCCAACCTATCACATAGCAATATAGATGGACTTAATTATAAGGTGATAGGTTATTTAATATAAGCAAAGTGACAAGTTAATATCACAAGATAAAATAAAGAGATAAAATAACTTGAAACAAGACTTAGATCAATGGAAAGTTTTTTACAGCATTGATAAATTAAATGATTTGCCCAAAGTCACTAATTTACTATGTATCTGGGTAGGACTTGTATCCAGGTGATTTCCTAGCTGATTCTCTATAAATAAGTACTATGGACAACTTTCCAAGACTATAAATTGAACAGAAGGTACCTAATCTGCATTGGAAGAGAACATATCATCTGGAACTTTGCTATACCAGTGAAATCACAGGTTGAATCCCTATCAAAACCCTATCCCTTTACAGTGAATAACTGTAGAATAAAAACCCCAATTATTTATAATGCTCAAATATTCAGTTGTTTAGTATAACACTTTTTACTTTTTTGTAAGTTTAAAAATTTACAAAAACAACCTTGTCATTTTAGATAAATATGCATAAACACTTTTCAGTTTTAGGCTGGTATATAATTTAACTTTCTCTTGATGACTGCACCATCATTGCAAATATTAAGCCTGTATCAGTGATTCCCTCATCATTATTTAGCATGGGTAAAACTTTTTGCACTTAACTAACCTAATCACAGAATGAAAGAACTTTGTCTTATCTAATTACTTTTGTAATTAATCTTGCTGATCTGATAAATAAGTGATTTGCCCAGGGTCATTGATCATGAGTTGGGGCTTGAATACAGGTTTTCATGATTTCTAGACTAACTCTTCCTGAATATAATTGCAAAATTATAAATCAACAAGATAAATTACAAAAGTCATCAGAGAATCAAATGTTTATGAACATTCAAACTTTGTTTTTCTTAGGGATAGAGTTTCTTAATCTTATACATCAATAGTTAAATACAATTTAGGAGAAACTAAAAAAGAACATATATAGACACATATACATTGTCTTCAACATGGGACAATGATTTCTAACAAAGGCAAAATTTAAGTTTTAAAAGTAATTCACCCTAAAAAAAAAAAAACCCTTGGGGTGACTAGGTGGCATAGTGGATAAAGCACCGGCCTTGGAGTCAGGAGTACCTGGGTTCAAATCCAGTCTCAGACACTTAATAATTACCTAGCTATGTGGCCTTGGGCAAGCCACTTTTAACCCCATTTGCCTTGCAAAAACCTTAAAAAAAAGTAATTCACTTTTAAAGGACTGAAGCCAAAAGTTAATTTTGATTGTAAAGAGATTTTTTTTTCATATTTGAATAACTAAATTAGAAAAATCACTTCATTAACGTGTAAAAAATGACAATACGAGGAATAAAAAGGTCTCTGGAAACAGATTTTTATGAAAACTACTTCCTTAGATACCATAATAACTCTAAGATTTTGTGAAAGCATTCAAGAATTTTTATTTTAAAGTTTGCATTACTCAGGAAAAAGAGAAACTTATTCTATCCAAACAGGGTGTCCCAAAAGTTTTAGAGTAGTTTTTAAGTCAATGAACAATTAGCTAAATGTGTGTGTGGTGTGTGTGTGTGTGTGTGTGTGTGTGTGTGTGTGTGTGTATGAGATCCTGGGAATTTTCTTAATCATCTTTATAATCCAAACTATTTCTAAAAATTTTCCCAAAAGAGGGGATTCAAATTTTTTCTATGTCCATTGGGCATATAAAACACAAATATTTAATCATCTGATTTTTGCATTTTTAATCATTTCCCCTTTAAAATTTTTAAGGCCATTACTGAAGGATCATCTGGAAGAAAACAGTTAAAATTCTAGTAAACATAAAAATGATGCCTTCTTATACCTATTCTCTAAATGACTGATTCTCAAATTGAATTGTATACCTTATCCTTGAGTGAAAGATGTAGGCTTATAGGCCTTATTTAAATACAAAGTTTTTCACTATTCTCTGAATTTTTCCTAAGTGGATTATATGTCTTGTTGTTGATGCAGCTGTTCTTCACTAAATATCCAACATAAAAATGAAATAGTCGAGCATTCCTAAATTGGGACTCAAATCTCCGTTTTCTACTTTCTTCACTCTGTTGGTCTCAGTCACTAGATTTTCAATAGGCCTCCTATCACACATTTCCCCCCTTACTCTGGGAGCATAGCCAATCCCCAGTACTGCAGCTGACTTTCCCCACATCTAGCTAGAAATATGCTAAGGACGCTATTTATAGATGCTTAGAAACTCGGTCTGGAACCAGCCAACCAAATTTTTCCATTCTTTGCTCCCTCAGTACTCTTATTTCCCTCTATCCTCATACATAGACCAAGCTCCTACGAATTGAGCTAAGTCTGAGCTACATGCTTCTCTAGGGAAGTAAGAATGTACATGAACATTTAAGACACTGGATCCACAGTTGTTTCTAAAATACCAAGCTTGCCCACAGAAAACCTAATATAAAATTTACAGGGCATGCTAACAGACTTTCATCTTTCAACCTATTTCAGAACATACTACTACTGACAAGGGAGATTTCTTCATAACACTCTACACTGGCAACTTGACATTTTCACTGCTAAAACCACTTAAAAAGTTTAACTCCTCCTCCTATATCTTAGCTTCTATTATCCTGAAGTGAAAATTCAATCTTCTTTGTAGAATGTGTAAGAGTAGCATATTTTTTTAATTAAAGGATGTACCAGAAATTGAGGGTACCAAACTTTTATTAACTTAAACCCCATCCTGTTCTACCTTGCATCTTTCTTACATCTACTAGGTGAGAAAAGACTACAAATATTTGGCTTTTTGAATTTTCCCCTTCTCATTGGCTTTCTTGGTACTTCTGTTCACAAGTTTATAAGAGCAATAGCACTGGCATAGCATTCTAAAGGCTTATAAAGTGCTTTACAAATAATAATCTCATTTTATCCTCACAACCATCCTGGGAACTAGGGGCTATTATTATTCCCATTTTTACAAATGAAGAAAATGAGATAGACAACAATTAAGTGATTTATCCAGAGTCAACAGCCAGCTAGAAGTATCTGAGGCCACATTTAACCTCAGGTCTTTACAACTCAGCTCCAGTGCTTTTGTTTATAACAATCATAAAAAAATAGTATTATCATAAATGAAGAGAGACCATTATTGTGTATAAAATTCATGGGGTTTTTTGCTTGAAACAGTATTAAAGGTCTATGCTTTCAATAATGTATTACCATGACTCTTAAATGCATCTTCTAGAGCTCATACCTGATGGTTTGGTGACAGTTCCTCATCCTAAAAGTATATATGAAAATAATAAGGTATTTTTTTAAATTCTTGTAAGAGATTCTTCAATTTTTCCAAAGTTACATTTTGTATAAATATGTTTATTTTACAGGTTTACTTATTTTTATTTGAATATTATTTCTTTTGACATTAAAAACTTTTGACTTTTTCTTTACACTCATCATTTTTTTCCTGTCAATCATTCAGGAAATTTGTCACGAAAGAGTACAGCAAAGAGGGAGCATGTCTTGAAGTTAGAAAATAAAGGATTAAGTCTTCTCACACACATACTGGTTATGTGACCATGGCAAATAACCTGATTTGTCTTCTATGAGTTTCAAGTATCTGTCAAACATACATTTTTTCTTATTTTTTTCTAATCCTGTAGATCCAGGCTTCCTGATCTGTCTTATCAGCTTCTTTCTCTTCTCTTTCTTTCCCCACACCTTCCCCTTAACTGAATAACCATGTGGAAAGACAACTGTAAAAATGTTGCATTTAATTTTTTATTATTATATTTTATATTATAATAATGTATTATGTAGTGCTTCACCCACAAGATGACACTAAAACCTACTGTGATACATGATGTGATTGAATAGTACTGCAGTTTAAAAAAGTATGAATGTGGGAGATTCTGATTAAGATGGTGTATGTAAAAAGGTCATAGAAGAACTCAATTCTCCCACATATGATCAAGTAATCCAAAAAGAAGAAAAAGTAATTTCCTTTAATTATCCAAAGACTGCACAAAAAGTTCAATCAGAAATCTGCAGTCACTGGATGACTTCCTAAAAAAAGGGAAATGAGGGACAGAGCTCCAGGAGTATCTGAAAACTTCATAGCCTGCTTGAGGAAGAAGTTTGGAGTACTGGGACAGGACACTGGAAGAGGCAAGGGGGGGGGGGTAGGAGGGGCAGGGGAGGGAGAAGTGGTGGCAAGGGGTAGTGGTGGGATGGCCAGGGGTGGTGGTGATGGTGGGAGGGGCAGGAGCCATGGGAGTGGAGGTGAACCCCTCGATGTTCTGACCATGAATGCTGATGACAAGTCAGTGACAATGGTCTGAGTACTGCCCCAAACATAGCTGAAGAAAACTCCTTTTTTAAAATCTTTAGTATTCATCAGCTGTCTTAGCTCATTTTAGACAGGCATTATTCTCATCAGACTATGCTACTTTTGTATTCATCCTCAGTAACTTGCCCACCAAATTGGCTCCAGTTTACTTTTTATGCAAATGTACAAAGTATGGGTAATATAGACATCTGAGGTCATGGGCTTATTAACTGTTTTCTTGGGGTTTGCCTCCTGTGAATCACTAATCCTCTCTTTTTTTGCTATTCTTCCTATGTTTGCAATTTATATGGCATAATACCTGGCACAGCTATAGGGTCAATTTTTGCCTTTCAATTTACAGTCCTCTTAACAAAAGAATGTCATGTTTGAGGAAAGGCATGAAATTCTTAAATTTTCTAAAAAAAGGACAAATAGATATGAAAAACATAATACATTAATTTTCTTCTTCATTAAACTCAGTCACAATGTGGCAAAAAATGAATCAAAATAGGATCAAAAGAATGTACAGAAGTTAAGGGTATCAAAATTAAAGACCTTCAAGAATGTGATCTTTGTGAAACAACTGATATTTCTTTCAAATATTTAATATGAAAGTTTAAAACATTTTTATTTCTTTATAAATTCCAGAGATTAGTAATGTCTATTTATAACAAAATAAAGTTACAATTTTCTTTTAATAAATGTATATATGATTGATAATTAATATACATAAATACTAATTTATAATAGATAAAACAAAACATTGACAATTAAAATTAGGATATTCTTTCCCTTAATTGATAACAAAAGTAATATTTTACAGCAGTTTATGACAACTTTTTGGATCCCCAAAGCTTCTGGTTTTTAGTTAAACCTTTGTGTGGTTCCTACACAGTATGGAAGAAAATAAACAGTATATTTGACCATGAATATGCACATAAGAAAAAAATTCAATGGAATAGTTATTTGCCAAAAAAAAGATCCTGTACTTCCTTGATAAATTTCTCATTCACTAGGCTAAGAGCTTTGCTATACAAGATAGGGATAGTCCTAACATGTTATTTGTAAATAGAATCATGTTTTAAATATGCTAAGAGAATTTTCTATTTTGATACAATCTATTTTGAATAATTTTTGTAAAGTGAATAATGTCTCCCAATTTATCTTGTGTAAATCTATTTTCTTCAACTAGGGTTTCTTGTTGTGAAATAAACATATGAGTCTTAGATGCACAGGTGGTCTGGACACAGTAGTAATTTAAAATTTACATTTATAAGATGGATAAATTAGGAATGGATTGTTTGCATTACCAAATGGTTATTCACTTTTAAAAAGAATTCATGATCAAATTCATTTAAGCAGAAAGGTCCTCTGATACATAGGATACAATTAGCAGAAATCCTAGCCATAAAGATGTTCAAAGTCATGACTACTCTTATAAAGAATGACTATTTTCATTTAAAATTGTCAAGAGTTATAATGAATTACAAATCTGTTTTTTTAACAAATCTTTTACAACTCTTAAAAAGTTATTTTCAGGGAGGGTAGGTGGCGCAGTGAATAGAGCACTGGCCCTGAAGTCAGGAGTACCTGAGTTCAAATCCAGCCTCAGACACTTAATAATTACCTAGCTGTGTGGCCTTGGGCAAGCCACTTAATCCCATTGCCTTGCAAAAAAAAATTTTTTTTAATTTATTTTCAGATACTGATGAAAAAGAGATTTAAAGTTTAAAGGGGTCAAGTCTCATATAGAGGATGAGGATCATAAAATGTTAACCTAGTACATTATGCTCATTGTTAAAAGTACCCATTTCCTAGGACTCATAAACATAATGCAAAAAGTGAATTTAAAAAGTTAATATTAAGCTTATGAATTTAACACCACAAACAAAACATAACAGAAAGGCTAGTATACTGAGTGAATACTTATAGCAATAACAAAATCTATATAATATGTTCTACTAGCAGAATGTATTACCTAGAGGAAAAATATTATAATCAAATTTAACTGATGAGAGGGGAGAAAAAATATAGTTAACAGAATCTTCCAAGTATACAAATTGAAACGTTCAAAGGAGTTAACAGATATACACATATACACACATATACACAGACACAGACACACATACACAAACATACACACGAACACAAACACACACACAACTTTACTCTTTGAATTTATAGCTTTGTTCAACTCAAACATTTTACACCTAAAATAACCTTTAATAAGCAAAAGTGCTCTATAAATGTCTTTTGAGAAAATGGAAATCATACCTATTTAAGTAGATTAAAAGAAATGCACTACATACAAAAGTTTCATAATAAAGATATTTAAATGGAATCTAATGCTCCAATATAAAATACCTTCATTTCTCAATATAAAAAGTCTATATAAAGGATATTATACAGAATTTTTTTTTACTTTCTACTTTCCACCTAAAGTCACAAAGCACTCATCAAAATAATTTGAATAAAGAGATAACGGGGTATATGCCATATCGTTCTCCTCCTGGCAACACATTGATTCTTTTCACTTAGTAATTCATTCCAGAACAGGTTGGTTACCTGTTCTTTCAGCCAAAGAGTACAACTTTTAAGAATGGGTGAATTATAATAAAACTGCATTATAACAAATGTAGGGAGGTCCATTGAGCTACTTGCAATGCTGCTTTGCCAATACTAACAGCACTGAGTCTTCTTGTCTTGGATTCTTTATGTTGGGAATAAGTGAAATCTAGAGAGAAGTAGAGGGGAGAAGTCTCTGGTACTATGGGAAAGAGAAAGGTTACAGCCAAGATTTAACCTGAGTAATCTGTAAATGTTAACAAATTATACAACTATGTTTTAGAGCTATTGAGATCCAGCTATTCTTAAGCCCTAGGACCTACATTTCTGACCTTATAACAAAAGACAAAAATGGTTTTAAGTGTTATGACAAGTGAATTTGGTCCATGAGGGCCACCTGGTCTTCATTTGCAGAGAGAATGTATCAAAGCAAGGCCTACCCTAGACATACAAATAATCCTAAAAGGATAAGAAGAGTCTCATTTAAATTATTCCCATTCCAAAGATTTAGGATGTTAGCATTATCAATTTCAAACTCAAGTCTAATTGGCACAGAGGAGGAGCCATTTATGATTATACATTTAGAGAAGATACCCTAAAGCATGGGTGCCCAATCTTTTAGGTCTTCTAGGCCTCTTTACTCAACAAAAACTTGTCAACAACCCACATACAGAATTTAATATTTATTTATAACTACAATATAACACAAATTACCAACAAGTATAATAATGACTCAAAAATAGGTTTTGAGGGCTGCATATGGCTAGCGGATTGGACATACCTGCTCTAAAGGTTTTTAAGACAAATTCACTTCCTTCTGATTTTATGTTTGAGGAAACAGGTCCAGAGATATTATGTGAGATGTCCAAAGTTACAAGGGTAAGCAGAGCTAGGATTATAACCCAGATCCTCTGACCCTTAATATGTTATTTCCCACTAATCAGATTGTTCTTATACTCCATAAGGGTGTTTCAGAATATACTGAAATAATTCAGAATCTACTGAAAATCAAGTAGATTCAATGCAAAATGAACCTAACATCTATAAAGTTGCTTGGATGATATAGTACAGTGAAATTATTACTGAATTTTTTTAATGATTAGTCTGCAACATTTCAAATGTCTTTTCTACTTTATACACTCTGAGATTGTAAGGTTAATCTGAGCTAGAAAAATAAAAAGTAACTGATTTGGAAATGGCAGTTCCAATGGTTCAGAGTTATTACTAGAATGCCACTATTATAAATTATTGAAAACAAATAACAATCATATTCAAAACAAAAATGTCTCAAACCATGAAAATATCAAGAGGTATTGACAGTCAAAGTTAACTAAGATGTACAGTGATGGGCTTGAGTTGGGTTGAGTTTAGAGTCAAGAAGACCTGAGTTCAAATTCTGCTCCATGATCTGGGACAAGTTGTTTAATCTCTTTAGGTCTTGATCTCCTCATCTGTAAACTGGAGACAATAGTAGTATACTATTTCAACAGAGTTGTTGAGATAACAAGAAATTGTTTTACATATTTTAAAGCATTTAATATTAGATATCATTATGATTTTAAAAGTCTTTGATCAAGTAAAGCCTCATTTATGCAAAAGGTCATATAGATATAAAATGATCTTTAAAATGAAAAAGATTATCAAAACAAAAAGCTAAGAGTATATTCAAAGGGAAAACATTGGTGGCTTTCTCAATAAATATAAGCAAAAAGATGCTCCCTTCCATGCTGTTATGTGAAATAATTTTATAAATTCTAGCATGAGCAAAAAGATAAAAAGAATTAATGATATAAAATAGGCAAAGGAGACAAATTAACCTATTTATTAATGACATGATTTATTTAGAAAATCTCAAGTTGTCTGCAAAGAAATTAGTCTTTGATACTATCAAACATTTTGGTAAAGTTGTGGAGTACAAAATAATCCCACAAATATCAACAGCTTTTCTATATAGAAATAACAATATAAAGGAGGCAATACTAGAAAATGAAGCCCCACCTAAAATAACTACTAAAAATATAAACCTCAGATTCAAACTACCAATTCCACAGCCATGCAGATATAATCACAAAATGCTCTTAAATAAAGAATGACTTGAAACAACTGAAGATACATTCAGTGTGCATGGCTGGGTTGTGCTAATATAATAAAAAAATGGAAAACTACTAAAATTAAATTACTTTAGTTATATATACTAATTAACAAAAGAATAAATACTGAGCTAAGTAAAACAAAATGCAGGTGGAAAAACAAAAAATCTAGAATAATAACAGAAATAATGAAAAGGGATAGCTATAAAAGAGAGGATAGTGTTTCCTGGCTCCTAAGTATATTATAAAACATAAATCAAGGGGCAGCTAGGTGGCACAATTTATAGAGCACAGGCCCTGGAGTCAGGAGTACCTGAGTTCAAATCCAGCCTCAGACACTTAATAATCACCTAGTTGTGTGGCCTTGGGCAAGCCACTTAACCCCATTTGCCTTAAAAAAAAACCCCTAAAAAAAGCATAAATCATCAAAATTCCTCAGTGTTGATGGGGGGGGAAGAAAAGAAAATTAAATCAATGGAATAGACAAAAAAAATCAAAATTAATTTATCTCAACTAACCAATAAGCAATATTAGGTATCAAGTATTGCTGATTTGATTATGGTTTCAAAACTATAGGCAGGAAAAATGGTGAAATGACATATTGCTGAGTGGGTGACAATCAAGATAAAGGTGGAGTTCCTATGGGACTTTGGAAGCTGAGAGTCCCTGGTGGGAACTTGGGAAAAATATTAAAATTATTAACCCCAATATATCATGGCACTTGAGCTGAGTTGGAAGAAAATCAAGGATTCTAAGAGGTGAGAATAAAGAGGAAAGAGTACTCTAGATATTAGTATAGCTAATGCAAATTCACTAAGGCTGGATTTCAAGAAAGCTAGTATCAATAAATTGTTCAGAGCATCGAATTCATTGGGAATATTCTCTTCAATGAGATGAGTCATAATACATTTATTCCCTTCTATCTTGGGTAACTCTTGTCCCCTATTATAAATCCTTCCAACATAATCCTTCCTCTAGATGACCTGACATTGTTAGATACATTTATAGCATAAAGGCCTTGACCAGGTTATCTCTCACTTTTTGTGTGGCAGATCACCACACTTAAGAAAGCTTAGGATCAAATCTTACTTCAGACACTTACTGCCTGGGTGAAACTATGAAGTCACTTAACTTCTCTGTTCATTAGTTTTCTCATCTATAAAAATAAAATTAGACTCAAATGGTAGATCAAGTTCCTATATTTATGATCCTTTGAACCTATTCATTTGTCTAGTTCCTACCTCTCTGATGGCTTCTTTAACAGTATTTTTCCTGCAAAAATCTTTGTTGGTGGTTAGGCTGAATGCTGCTCCCCTACCACATGCATTTTCATTACCCTTCTCAAAGCTCACAACTTTGATTCTTCCTAGACTAGAGTGTCTTATGATTTGTAGGTATATCAAATTATCAGAAAAATGTTAGTGCTAAAAGGATGAACCTTATTTCATAGAAAAGGTTGGTTCCATTAAAACACTGCACAATTTCTCATAGGCAAGGTCCTCTTCTTATTCAATTATTGGCCTAGATCAATCATAATAAATAAGAAATGTTCCCACCTAACTGTAAATGATAGTCTGAACAATAGGCATTCATCTTTCACCTCAATTTTCCTGTTTGTGAGTACATTAAAATATTGTTAAAATGTTCAATATTCAATACTAAAATGCCAAAACATTTGGTAACATCAGGATACTAGACTCAAGATCAGATTATTACACAAAATATCTCAATGTATTTTGAAGAGATTTCCATGAGGCAGTACAGTGCAAGTGATGAAAGAAAAACAGCTTCTGTGGAAGGAAGATATATATGGATTCAACCCTTCATTTGACACATATTAGCTGTTATTACCCTGAATAAGTCATTTAATTTCTCAGTGCTACAGAAAACTTCCTAATATTATATTGCAAAGTAGTTATCAATCCGCCTTATATAATGGAGAGTACCTCCTGCATAGCTCCTGACCCAAATAAATAATCATGACAGGAGACAAAGTTATAATGTTAGAAACTCCTACCCCTCAGGTCTTTAGAATGGCAGTATAAATAGTATCACCAAACAATGGTGGGTTGTAGAACGCACAATATTTGACAAAAAAGTATGAAAAACTTGCCATGTTCATAAAAATAATTTTATTACATTGTACCTATTAAATTTCATTCAAATAAATTAAGATCTTTATATTTAGACTATATAGACATAAACTGCTTACAAGTGTGCATAAAAAAATCATCATTTTTTGAATGCAGTTTATCTCATATTAAAATGAGTTCATCATGCCTCCAAAATATATAATTAGTTTTGACTGAATGAATTTACTTTTGTGAAACTTTATTGATTCATTAAATAACTTATTCTCCAAACAAAATAGTGCTAAAGTCTGAATAAATTATTACTGATAGGGTTTCACTGAAGTTCCAAGAATATTAAATCACCAATTTTTCCTCCCTCTCCTAGTTCTCAAATATGATTTGCAAGCATATACACACAATAAATGTAAATGAACATAAATCACTCAAATTTAACACAGACCCTAATTCAATAATATTTCATCCTTCTGAGAAAAATACTTAACCAGCATATTTTGCCATTAGTTAACAACCTTTTTAATTTAACAACCTTTTTATTTCTAGGTCTTTTTCCTCCACTCCTTTAAAATCATCCATTCTACATTTGTAAGTAATCTTTTATATCCCCTAAGCGTCCAAAACTATGAAAATGGAGCCCAATTTTAATAATTAAATGTAATATTGGTACTATAACATTTTCTTCCAAAAAGAATATTTTGTTAACCAAATCTATAAGTCAATGTATTTATAAAAAATATATTTCATCATAAATTCGGGGGGGGTAAGTTCTGAAAACAAAAACTGAATATAATTTTCATTTCAAAACCATGAAATGTAAAAGCCACAGTACTTTAATAACTGTGACCCAATATATAATTTCTTTTCTTTTATATACCAAGCAATATATCACTCTTTTCCAAATTACAGAAACTTACTTTTAAATCATAAATTTACATTTTTATTATATTATACTTTTTATTATATTGAATTTTAAAAAATTACACATTCTGATTAAAGAGACAAATAAGTAATAGATGTTTCATCATGAATTCAAAGGCACAAAGAAAGGTCATTTACCTGATATCATCTAAATTAATTTATACATTTAATGGTACATCAAAGTATCAAGGAGGTGTGGTTTAAAGAGATGGTCAAAACCATAGCAAAATTCAATGGAAGCAAAATGTCTAGAAACTCAAAAGAACTAATTGAAAAAGTAAGAATGGGAGGAGAATAACAATTCTATAGCTTAAATTATACTACAAAGCAGTTGTTTCTAGAACTATTTAGTTCTGGCTTAAATCAAATATTAGTGATACTGTTTTATCACAAGATAAGAAAGATTCACAAGTAACTGAATTGAGGAAAAATTTCCTGTCAATCAAGAACTGCTACAAAAAACAATAAGAAGTTTGGTAAAAGTTAGGTTAGTTACAAATTTTTATACCACAAGCTACAGGAAGGTCAAAATGGGACTACAGGAAATTAACGAACTGTTGGTGAAGGAAAATACAAACTACAATAAAAAAAAAAACTTTTCCTCTATGCATACCCTTTGGCTCAGTAAAACTGCTACTTGGTCTATACCTCAAAGAGATCAAAGAAAAAGAAAAGGATCCATATATACAAAAATTTTATTTATGGTAACTCTTTATCTTGGTGGCAAAGAATTAAGGTGCTACTTAACAATGGAAGAATGGCTGAACAAGTTATAGCATATGAATATGAGAATATCATTGTTATGTAAGAAATGATAAAGGGAATGATTTCAGGAAGCCTTGGGGGAGTGGAAAGCCTTTCATATCAGTATGAAAAGATGCAAAGTGAAGTAAATAGAACCAGGAAAAAATTAAACAGTAACAACTTTGAAAGGCAAAGGAAACTCTAATCAAGACTTAGAACCTCTAAACAATGACCAACCACAATTCCAAATTGAAACAGTAGCAACTCACAAAACTGAACAATAGAAAGAAAAAATTGCTTAAAGGAAGTTATCTAGAGAGACTACACTAAAAATCCATGCTATCTACTTCCAAATAGAGAAATGATGAACTGAGAGCACTGAAGGATCTAAATGACTGAAGGGGCTTTTTACCTACTTAACATATTTATAATGAGATTTGATTTCCTTGTCTTCTCAGTGGGTAGAGGAGGGGGTGTTGGGAAGGGAGACATATAAAACTGAAAATAAAATAAAAAATCAAATTTTGAAAAGAAAAAAGAGAAAACTTACCATTATTGATTGAAGATTATTTCTGACTCAGATGAGCGGCAGACAACAGAACAAGGATCATTATTAATGCAAAGTTAGAAGGATAAAAATGTGAATAGATAAGGTATATAATCTGATTTAAATCACTGATATAAAAATAGCGAAGGAAAGTAGGAAAAGACAGCAATATAACAAAAACATGAATATAAAATAATTGTCATAAAATATATAAAAAACCCTAAAAACTTACACAGTCAAACTCTTGAATTAACTTACCAAACCAAATGGAGACAAGTCATAAAAAAGAAGAGCTAGCTAGTTTGAAACCTGAATTAACATAAAATATCTTGAAGAATGGTAGATTAGAAACAGTAGCAACTCACAAAACTGTGTTGAACAACAGCAAGAAAAAAATTGCTTAAAGGAAGTTATCTAGAGAGACTACTCTAAAAGTCATCCTAGGGGCATTTAATATGCAAACTGGAGGACAGAAAAAAACTAAAAATATAAGGGATTCATGAAATACTTTTATAATATATTTATTTTATCACCAAGGTCAGAGAATTCAGACATCGGAGTGCCAGATGTGTCTCAAGAAGCAGAAATAGAAATGGAGAAAATAAAGCTAGGAAAAGCAGCTGTACCAAATATACACAAAACTGTATATACTCATGCTAGAGTCAACAACTCCTTTTGAGGAGACTTGGGAATAACTTCTAAAGGTATCTGAAGAATGGTTAGATACCAAAAGTCTTTAGAGAAATCTCAAACATTTTTATATAAAAAGAGAAAATAACTGAGAATGTCAATAACTGCCAATCTATAGTTTCCCATCTACCCAAAAATTCTTGTGAGAATATTCTATATATACACAGAAGACCCTTGGTGAGAGTACTAGAAACAAACAGGCAAATTTTTATAAGTTATATTCCATAACAGACCACACCTTTACTGGCACATAAGTTAACTGACCAAAAAATGAAAGAGAACACAAGAACTCATTATGCTTGATAAAAAAAAAAATAAAACAAGCATTTAAGTTTTGGAGAAAATATCTTAGAACTTCTCCTTCATTGTGGTTCAGGCAGTGAAGTTGGAACAGCTAATTCAAGATGAAGGTGAACAGGAAAAATAACAATAACATGTCTTATAACAATAACCTTGGTTATTCAGCTTCACATGAGAGGGCATGTCCAAACTTTTTTTTGCAGATCTAGAAGTAAGAAGTGCCAGGCAAACTCACTTTTGTAATGCCAGACTCCCACATTTATGTGAAGGACAAGAAACACTTTTTCCTTCTCTTAGCCACAAAACCAATCTTTTTTCTTTCTAGACAATGCCTTGACCACAAACCTGTTGCTTTTTATTTTTAAATGTTTTCCTTGGTATCTTTTTTTTCTATATAGGCGTTTCCTACACAAAACAAATTATACAGAATTTTTAAAAAGATAAAACTGCAGGGGGGCAGCTAGGTGGCAGTGGATAGAGTACCAACCCTGGAATCAGGAAAACCTGAGTTGAGTTCAAAAATGACCTCATGAACTTAATAATTACCCAGTTGTGTGACCTTAGGCAAGTCACTTAACCCCAATGCCTTGCAAAAAAACAAAAAACAACAAAAAGGATAAAATTGACATAACCTTGTTTAATGACCAGATCTGATCATTAATATCAAAAAGAGCCTAAAGTTAGCTGTTTGCTTACAAAAGATGTTCACTATTATTCATGAAAGAGATCCTGTCAAATCTTAGCCTTAGCCAATGGAAGATTTCCTATTGAGAGAGAGGCCCTTTTATATACCAATACTTACAAATGACAAAGTAATACAAGATCTGAAATATTAGAAAGCCTATAAGCACTCAAGAGATGATCCTAATCATATAGGAAAAGGTGGATGAAGTCTGTTGTGTAGACTTTAGTGTGGTAGTGACTAGATAATCAGTAGAGCTCATCCAAAAATACAGAAGTTTTAGACCAACAAATCGCCAATTAGTTGGATGTAGAATTAAATGGGAGGAAGAAAAGTGGGGATGAACTGTCTTTGAATAATCCTGAAAGGCTTTTAATTATCCCAGATTCTCCAAGAAACAAAGGTCCATCTATTCTTCTATTATTTTTGTTATATAATCTATTTTTATTAGTTTCATATTACTTAATATTATATTTCTAATATTGTTTATGGCCAATATGGGACAGCACAGTCTATAAAGAATGGAAAATGAGGATCAACCAACAGACAATGGATTCTCATATAGTGGTGGCAATGTAACATGAAATCATTAAGAAGAAACTGTGTAATGTCATAAAATGCATATTAAAATGGGTCAATCATATAGTAAGAACATGGGATGACTCACAGATCAAGGACTTTATTGGCATCTCATAATTTCAAAATCAAGTAAGCAATTCTGGGAAGTAAATGCTATTTTGATCCCCATTTGATAGAAGAGGAAACAGATCAAAAAGAGGGTAAATGACTTGAACAGAGTCACATAGCTAGTAAGTATCTGAGGTCAGATTTGAACTGAGGTTTTCCTGACTCTTGGTCTGATGCTTTATCCACGACACCACCTGGCTGTCTTTATGCCTACAATGAATTATCATGGAACCATTGGTATATCTCAGTACTGAGTTTTAATGCATTAAAAAAATGCTAAGACTGTATATTTGCACAGCAATCAATTGATTGCTCAGAAATGCTGTTTTATGGCATGCTTGTCTATAATAAAAATTTAGTACGTTTTTGTTTTTTTAATTAGTCATTTTTAATGGCTAAATAGTCACTGAAGAATGTTGTTCTATCAAATCTGTTTTTAAATGAATAACTTTTAAAGGCTCTGTACTATTAGACTGCATTAAATGTTTAAAATGAAAGCAATAATATCAGCTTCCTATGACTTCATCTACTTTAGAAACTATGACTACAGTTACTATCTTTAGAAAGATAAATGACAGACCAAAAATCTAGAGAAATTTAAATTAAATATTTGCTAGTACAAATCTTGGCAGTTTAATAGGCTCATACCTCATTTCATGTAATATATGTGATGCTTAAAAAATAGTTGCGTGACAAATATCTGTAATATTTTCTCACTAACTCAACTTCAGAGATTTTGTATTTCTTCAGTTCTTACTGAGCTTTAGTTAACAATGACTCTTAGAAGTTTCTCTGCCTCCCAGCTTCTTAATCAAGTAGTTAATGTCATAAACAAACATTCAAATACACCAGGGGACCCACTATGAAAACAAACCGTTAGCTGAATTATTTTGTAAATCAAAGAATCATTTTGTAATGTAAATAACATCTGTTTTATAAA
Organism: Macrotis lagotis; assembly: GCF_037893015.1. Taxonomy (NCBI): domain Eukaryota; kingdom Metazoa; phylum Chordata; class Mammalia; order Peramelemorphia; family Peramelidae; genus Macrotis; species Macrotis lagotis. The sequence goes on along the minus strand of NC_133660.1, from coordinate 120,323,512 downwards.
TGTAGATTTTTGTATGTTGCATTTTCTCAAAGGGGTCACATTTTCATTTGGTAGGTATTTCTGTTGTTCAGTTAAGCATGTTTGACTCTTCATGACCCCATTTGCGGTCTTTATGTTTGGGTTTTTTTGAGCATTCTCCAGCTCATGTTAGAGATGAGGAAACTGAGGCAAACAGAATTAAGTAACTTGCTCAGGGTTATATGCTAGGTATAACTTTGCCACTCCAAAAAAAGGGCATAGTTTCTAGGACTTTTACGTCAGGAATACTTTCAAAAATGGTGCCATTACTATCCATATTTTATTCCAAAGGATGTGGATGTGATCCAGCTTTCAAGTATGGAAACTGCCATTCCTATAATGTTTTCTCATTCTGAACACAGCAATACCACAATAACCAACAATGCTCCATGAGCCTCATGTTCTGATTAACTTCTCCAACCTCAAAATCACTGTGGTGCTGATTGTTTGAGTCCTACTTTACTAGCAACTGGATAGCTCAGGTTTTATCATAATATCTTTACAGGTTTTTGTGGTTGGGTGAAATGAACCTGAAAGACCCTTTAAGAACCAGGCAGGTGTGAGGAAAGCTTCTTTGGAAACATCTGCTTAAGCTCCTGGCTGGCAACCAACCACACAAGCAGCTACAGCTCACTTAGCTGCTCTGGCTTTGCGCCTCAAGGCAGGGCTGAAAGACCAGGCAGGGCCAGGTGCCAGGGGCCGGCCAGAGCAGACAGACAGAAAGACGAAAAGGAGAGAGGGAAAGAAACAAAGGGGAGTGGGATGATACTGATCCGATGTGTGCGCCTGCTAAAATGTCTATTTATGACCACGGGTCACCATTTTGAACTGATTAATAGCTATGAATAAGGAGATAAGTGGCCTATAGTTTTCCATACCTCCAGAGGAGCATTAATCTAACCCTATCTAGAAAAGCAACACAATCAAGTTTGGCTAACATTCAGTTTTCTCCCCTGTTCTCTTTCTATAATCCCTTTCCACAAGATTTCATCTCCTCTCAAAAGCTTCTTACCACTAAGCAGATGTGTCTCAAATTTACATCTTGAGCCTAGTTCTCTCCCTCTAGAATCCTAGCCCGAAATTTTCCATTACCAGCCAGACCTTTTTTACATTTTACATCCTGCTATCATACCCCCAACTTCTAAGGTGATTTTACCATTACTGTCCTGACTTAATGCAGAAAAAGATTCAACTCCAGCCCTCTGATTTGTTTCAGGATGAATTTAATGTTGTGCTCAAATCCACCTAAATTGAGCAAGAAGTACAAAGTCTTCTCGATAACAATATCTGCCATGGGTCATCCTCCAGCACCTATGGTGCTGACCTTCTCAGATTCTGCAACCTACCTGACCAGAACCGCTTTTCTGGCCGAAAACTGGAACAGTCACACAGTTGCAGTGCCTGCCAGACTTTTCTTCCTCAGTTCAATTCCCATCGTGGACAATTCCTGGTTGGCCATGTCCAATGCATGCCCACATCTCAGTATGACAAGGTTAAACATAGGATAATGATCGTAAAGCAAGCAAGAAGCTGAGAGGTCATGCAGTCCAACTTCCTCAGAACCAGAGCTCCACATAGGTTAAGGTGGTAGACTAGAAAAATCCCAACTGAGAGCCCATGATCCCAAGTTTAGGATCACTGCACCAAGCTCTCTCTCCTAAACATATCTAGTCTTCTCTCCTAAATTTTGTTTCTATTAAAAGTCACCAAAATTCTTCAAATCACTTATTTAGAGCTTATGTCAACTCAAACAATCCCTCCCTTTAGCACCACATGCAGACAATCACTTGATCCTGTGGATTCCTCTTTTTGAAGTATTTCCTGCACCAGTTTGCTCTTCTCCATTCGCAAGGTTTCCACACTTCATTCTGAGTCCCTATCACCTCAATCCTGGAGTTGATAAAATAGTCTCCTAATTCATTTCCTATTTCTTCCCATTCTAATCATTCCACAGGACACCAGGACACTAACTTCCCTAAGCTACCACTTCCATCACACCACACAGTCACATGCTCCTCCAGGGCAAAATTCAAACCCCATATTAAAGATTTCAATCCTTGATCTCCAACCTACTGAGCCTACAGTTTCTAAACAAAACCCTCCCCTAGTCGACTAAACTCACCATTCCAAGAGGGTCCATTGTGCTGATTCCATATCTATTCATTTGCTTATGATTATTCTCCTCAGCTGATATTCCCTTGGCATTCTTCTCTGTTTTTCTATTTTTTTTCTAAATAGGAGTCATATTTTTCCTCTAAACACCCCTAGTCCATCTGAATCACTCCTAAATTCACCCATCTCAGATTCTATTGAAAACTTAGTTCATTCTTGCAAAACTAAATCCTTCTCTTGATTTCATTTTTTGGTCACTCCCCTAGTTAAAGCCCTTCAATGGTTTCCTACTGGTTTTGGAATAAAATAGAAACTCTGATATTGCTTTCAGTGTCTGCACAATCTGACCATAGTCATGTCTAAAACCTTATCTCCCACTGTTTCTCCACAGTCAAACTATATTGTTCCCTGAATATCCTCTGCAAAATAAGACTTTGCTTATATTTACTTATGGCGTTTCACTTACTTGAAATCCCCATCCTTCTACTTAATCTAAATTCTACTCATTTTTTTCAAAATCTAACAAAAATTCCTATGGAAAGTCTTCCATGAATCTATAGTGGTCACTCCACCACATTCCTATAGTACTTGGTCCTTCTACTCCTTAATAGATTACAGATTTCAAAACTGAAAGGGACTTTTATAGGCCCATCTATAGTCCAACCCATACTTGAATGAAAAAAATCCCTTTTACAACATATGTGATGAATATTCATCTGGTTGTTGTTTTTTTCTTTTTTGGCTTGAATACCTCCAGTTATAGAGAACTCACTACCTATAAAAGGAACACATTCCATCTTTGGATAATTGTAATTTTTGAGATATTTCTTCATACACCAAATCTTTGCCTCTTGAAAACTTCTATCTCTCTTGGTTCAAGTTCTGCCTTCTTAAGTCATGCAGAACAAATCTAATGTCTCTTCCAAATGAAAACCCATCAAATAACTTAATACAAGCTATTGTCTTCCAAACTCTTCTTTTTTTTCCTCATTCTTAGTTTCTTCAACCAACCTTCATATATGATATAAACTGTATTATATTTTATCCATAGATTGTGTCTCTCTAAGTAGATTTTAATTTCTGAGGAACAGAAACAATGTCTTGTAACCGCTTTGAAGTTTCAGTACCCAATGCCTCATTAGAGATGCAGTGTTTGCAGGTTGGCTGACTTAAAATAGGTCTTAGAAGAAACTAAGAGTTAATGGTCATTACATGTAAATTTGAAAATCAGAAAGGAAAAGTTTACTCCATAAGACACTAACAAATCATATCCAATATGAAGCCCAGTCCAGTAAGTCAATATTTTGAGAATATGCGAAAGAAAATTTCTTCAGCATGGAGACAGAAGAGTAGGCCAAAGAGTATGCAGAGAAGTACTATAGTATGGCCAAAACATCAGAAGAGAGTTGGATATTTTCTTTCCCCCAAATCTCTTCCTCAAGAGTCTCTGAGACATAAGCATAAACCCTTTTCGAAGTAAATCTCAGGCAGGAAATTAAGAATTTGGTGCTGCAAATAGTAGGGAAATGCTTTGGGAACACCAACGTGGTGCTATTTTTTAATTAAAGGCTTCATTTACTGGATCATAGGTTCACCAATTTGGAGCTTAATGGGACTTTAGAGGACATCAAATCCAACCTTTCATTTTACACATGAATAAACTAATGAGAAAGAGAAAGGGAGACAAAGGAGAGGGAGAGAAGGAAAGTAAAAGGAGGAAAGAGGGAATAGAGGAGGGAAAGAAGGAAAGAGAGAGGAGGGGAAAGAGAGGCAAATGTTAATAGGTTAGTTTAGGGAATAAAGAAAACATGAGAGGAAGGGGGGGAGGAGAAAGAAAATGAGAAAAATACCAGGGGTGAAGAGAGAAGAGAAGCAAAAGGAAGGAGAGTGGGAAAGAGAAAGAAACAGAAAGAGGGGGGGAAACCGAAGGGAAAGAAAGGAAGGGGAAGAGGAAAGGAGTAAAAGGGAAGGAAAGGCACTGAGAATTCCCAAAATTTATTCAAAGGAAAGGATCTAGAATTTTAAGTTAACCAATGGAAAAAACAGAAATGAAAGAGGCCAAGCAATAACATTTCAAACACTATTATAAAACATGACCAAAACCACTAGGTATTGGTCAGAAAAAAATGAAAATAGATAATTAAAACAAATAATTAAAATAAAGAAAAAAAACATACACAGTAGCTCCAGCTTTCAATTAATCCAAGAACAAAAATTATTGGGGGAAAGGCTGTTTAAAAAGAACCACAGGGAAAACTAGAAAAGCTAACTTATCAGTCAAATAAAATTGGTCCATCCAATGTTAATCTTCTAATGGTTAGATCCAAATGGCTTTTTCTCAGCATTAATTTTTTTTTTTAGGTTTTTGCAAGGCAGTAGGGTCAAGTGGCTTGCCCAAGACCACACAGCTAGGTAATTATTAAGTGTCTGAGGCTGGATATGAACTCAGGTACTCCTGACTCTAAGGCGGGTGCTTTATCCACTGCACCACCTGGCTGCCACCTCAGCATTAATTCTTGACATCTTCATGGTTTTTGCCATGGTCTAACATCCACTTCTGGACCTTTCTTCTCTGGCAAACTGCTCTCGCCATTTGTATTCTATCTACCTATTTTCTGTCATTCCCAGACACTTTGCTGGATCCTATCTTTCTGTCCACTAAGTTCAGGCATCTTGAAACCTCTTCTTGCTAAATATCATCCCCTTTACAATGATCTCATAAATTTCCAGAGATTGAATAACAATTTCAATGCAGATGATTCCCAAATCTATTTTAAACACTAGAGCCACAATACCAAATACCTCACTGATGTTCCTTCAGATTCTTCAAATTAAATATGTCCAAAATGGAATGACTTCCTTCCAACCCACCTTACTTCTTCCTTTTTTCTGCTAATGGGATCAACATCCTTATATTTCAGGGACTTTAGTCTCTTCCTTAAACTAAAAGAACATAAACTTGAAAGACTATCACTATTTATTTAACTCCTATCCATCTAGCAAGACCCTTTCTCAATCTCTCCTTCGTCTCCAACCTTATTCTCCTGTGACCAAGAGGAAAATTGTAGGAAAACTAAAAATATATGCAATTTTTTGAAGTACAAACTGGGGATTAGAAGACCAAAATTCTAATTCTATCCTAAGTTCTATCCTAAGAAGCTGGATGACTCTGAGTGAATCACTTACCAGAGGGATGGTCTAAAGACCTTTTGGAGCTATTTGTCCTTATAAACATCGTGTGTGTGTGTGTGTGTGTGTGTGTGTACACACACACACACACACACACATATATAAAGAGAGATATGTGTGATATATTACTTTCCTTTACATATAAATGTTCTTAATTTCTGATATAGCTGGAACTATGAGAACCAGCAACATTTTCAATATAGAATAACAAGTAGAGGTAAAGCAAGGAAGGTAACCTCTTCTTATTATTATTTGAGATTATTCTAGAATTATACTAGAAATTCTCTTATATCAATAAGAAAAAACTTAATGACATAATCAATAGTGATAAAGGAAAGTATACCTATATGCATAGGATACGAAGAGAGACTTAGAAAATCCCAGAGAACTATCAATGAAACAAATTTAAATAGTTACAGTCAAATAGCATATTCGAAATAAAACTACAAAAAACAGTTATTTTATACAATGCTAAGAAAAACCAGGATGAAACCATAAGCCAAATTTCCTTTGAAAGTGAAATAACTATAAAACATACAAAATATCTGGAATTAGCGTCCTTAGACACATTTAAAAATTATATAAATACCACCAGAAAACACTTTACAGAGATAAAAGAAATTAGAAATATTCACTGCTCATAGTCAGACCATATAAACATAAATATAATATAGAAAATATTAGAAAATACAGAAATATTAGGAAATATAGAAATATTAGAAAATAAAGAAATTGTTGAAATTATATATAAATATAAATAATAGCCAGACCATATAAATATAAATAATTATTATATTGAGCAGAGTCATAACTAACAATAAAAATATTACATTCTAAATCAATGTTTAGGAAATTAAGGAGATTTTTTTAGAACTTGATAAAATAGCATAACCCATGTCAAAGAACAAAGGAGCCAGAATCAAGCAAGTCAATGGGGAAAAGAAGAAAAGAAAGAGGCATAGTACCAGAACTCAAGCTAAATTACACCAAAACTATATTATAAAGCAAAACTATCTGATACTGGTTAAAAAACCATAAAAACGTTTTTAATAGACTAGTCAAAAAATTGACTAGAAAAAAAACAAAAAAGCAGCTACTACATTAGCCTAGTATTGGGAAAAAATTCTTTTGAGAATAGGCTCTTTGTTTGCAATAACTATTTGGGAAAACTGGAAAATAGTTGGGCAGATATTAGGTTTGGACCAAAATTTTACACCATTATACCAATAAAATAAGCTAAAATAGATATATAATGAGCACATGAAAAATCACATCATCTATATATACACATAAAATATCACAGTTAGGGAACTTTGATAACTATGGCTAAAAAAATCATTTTTAACAAAGAAGAGTGGGGATCATAAAAGACAAATCAGACTACTTGGCTACATAAAATTCAAGAGTTTTTACCCAGATGAAATCAATTAGGAAAAGTTAGGGGAAAAAATGGAGGGAAGAAGGAGGAAGGGAAGGAAGGAGGGGAAAACCTAGGTCTAATACATACTAAGACATTTATATGGTAAGATATGGTAAGAAAGAAATAAAAACAAAGTGAGTGCCCAAGATATGTGAAAAGACTGAGGGAAAAACTCAGAAAACTAAGGCACATAAATGTAATAGAATACTACTATGCAAGTAATAAATTCTGAATACGAGAAATTAAAATGGGAAGATGTTTTATGCAGGATACAAAATAAAATAAGGAGATCTAAGAATAGCATTTGCTGTGACTTTGTTCTTGTTGAGTCATTTCTGTCATATCCAACTCTGTGAGCCCATTTGAGGTTTTCTTGGTTAGGAGAGTGGAATGGTTTGCCATTTCCTTCTCTAGCTCATTTTACAGATGAGGGAACTGAGGCAAACTATGTTAAGTAACTTGTCCAGCTCACACAGCTAGTAAGTGTCTGAGATGGAATTTGAACTCAGGAAGAATATAAGTCTTCCTAATACCAAATCTATCATTTTTTTCTACTACCCAATCCAGCTGTACCCTTGAAGTTGCTAAGATTATAACAATGTCAGTAGATTAAAAAGAAAACTGAACCCTCAGAGTATCTGACAAATCAATGAAGGTTCATGAGAAAAGATGGTGAAACATGCCCCACTGCCCACTACAAAAAGTCAAAGGACTATTAGGAGGGACACCTAGATGGAACAGTGGATAGAGCACCAATACTGGCAGCAGGAGAACCCAAGGTTCAATCTGGCCTCAGACACCCGATACTTAAATTTGTGTGATCTTGGGCAAATCACTTAACATAGTATAACCTTAGTTTCCTCATCTATAAAATGATTGAGATGAAATGGGAAACAATTCTCACAAAAACAAAAAAGATAAAAAAAGACTATGAGGATAAAATAATGAAAGCATTGTCTGTCACATGAAGGTCACATCATCAGGTAGGTTTTGCTTAAGAGGGGAAGGTGGAAATGGCATCAATAAAATGAACTTTATAAAAATAAACTATTATTTTTATTCAAACAAGTTATAACCTACTGAACTGTACATGCATTAGGCACAGCCTACAAAGTGGGTAAAGTGGGCAGAGGTGTAACATTTAGGAATTAGGATTCTCTTTCACTACAAATGTTGGGTTTTGCTTTTCTCTACAAGTTTTTGCCTGTTCTCATTCAGCAAGAACAACAAAGTCTCAAATACTGCCAGGTATCTACTATTCTTCCCATTGTCTATGGCCTGGTAAGCAGTTCAGTTAAGCACCTCATAAATTTTTAGCTCAAGCATTATGAGATAAGAGTCCTAAGGAAAGACACTGGATAGTTCATCGTTATAAAAATGGTGGTGCCCCCTAGAGGCAAGCAGATGTACTCTTGCTGCCTTATCTGAGAATGTAGTTTGGCACATTTCCTATACATTAAGGAATTAACCATGAGACACTACAAACATTTAGCTATTTTGCAATGCTTTTAGAAATAATTTTGGAGGAATTAAGGCTGAACATCAACATACAAAAACTTTAATCTAAACATTAAAGGAAGCATGATACAGAAGAAAAAAACTAGGGGCAGAGTACTTGGGTTCAAGTTCTAACTCCAGTACTTACTACTTATATGACCCTTGGTAAAGCATTCATTCCCAGTTTTCCTGATTTATTAATTAAGGATGATACTTGGTAGCATTCACTTCTCAAGTTTGTTGTCGAATAAATCCTTTGTAACTCTTAAAATGTTATGTAAATATGAGTTAGTCATCCTCTCCCCCAAAAAATCATAGGGCTAAATTTTCGAAGAAGAAATACTAAGACACTGCATGGCAATCAAAAAGTACTCAGTAAAATATTTCTCCCAGCTCCTCTCCCCCTCCCCCCTTGCCACTTTCAGGCCTTTTATCTCTAGACAAGAGCTTATATGAAGTATCCTAAACGATGAGAATCATTTCTATTTTTAAAGTTCTTCAAAGTAAAACATTCCTTAGGCTCTCCTTGAATAACATATCCCAATGTTTAGCAGTTTTGTCAGGACACGCTTCATATATAATCCAAACCCTCTCATGCTATAATAAAATAAGGCTGCATCTTGTCCTCTCCTCAATGGAGAGGAACAGCTGGTCACCATCATCTATATAAAAGTCCTTCATGTTTTTGAAGATCAGTATAAAATTGCCCTAAAGATATTATTTTACAGGCTTTAACTCATATTTGTGGTTTTCCTTTCAACCATCTTTAAGTTTCTCATAGTTGTAAAATCTAGAACTGCACATGATATTTTAAAGAATTGGCCAGTCCTCAGTATAGCAGAATGATTTCTTCATGGAGGCCAGGTTTGAAGTTTTCCATAGACATCAATCCTGTTGCTGACTGATGATCAAAAAGTAAAATACTATGAGCCTCATCCTTGCTACTCTTTTTTGTGTATTTGGGCAACATTTTCTTCACCAGAATTGGGGGGAAGCATATTCTCTTAGTGTCTTATTTCTGCTACTTTAATGCATCCATTTGAATCGTGCTCTTTTAAAAAACTATTTTCCATTCAACTTGTCATTTACACAATAAATGTTAATGCTCTTGTACTATACAGATTTATCCTGAGAACCTGCAAACACAATGCCATGCGCATCATGTTTGTTTCCATTTCCCTTATTCCATGGCCAACACCTTGTGGCTGACTAGTCATTTAGCTTAAGTAAGTGCTTACAGGAGTCATTCGTGGATTAAGAAAGATTCATCAACACCACAGGATACACAACTCAAAACCTACTGTCAGGAGAGCCAGTAGCATCATCTTCATATGAAAGCTAACACTACTGCTCAATAACAACAAAGATAAAGCAACTATTAGACACCAATGGACCCCAAGTTGTCTTGAAGCACACAACTTATTACCCGTTTGAAGGTATACAATGATATCCATGGTGGCTTAGGGATCATGTTTATTATCTGGCAGGCCATAGAGCACCAAATCAAAAGCCTCATTAGAATCAGGGTGAAACATCTTTGTTTCCCTTTGATAATGCAAAATAGGATAAACTGGGTTACAAGAGTTGATTTAAAGATTTCAATTCTGTTTAAGAAATACAATTATCTCTAAACCATTTACAAACTGAATTTGTGATGATCTTTTTAACATTTTCTCCAAAAATTTATGATATACTTATAAGAATTTGCTATAACTTTTCCCCTCTTTAAAGTATAAGTACTTTTGCTGGCCACTTAGAATCTTCAGGCATTTTTTCCCAGGGGTCTACTAGTCTACAATTAGTATTTAATAACAGTAGTTGATAATCTTATTATGGTTTCTGAAACAATCTCAGTAACATTGAGGGAAATGAGATGGTCTGGTTAAGTGTTCTGGTTTGCTGAAGTTTAACTCTGTAGGTATTTGAACCATGTCAAAATCTTTCTAATAGTAGTTACAAATAGTAGTTAGTTAAGTGAAACACACACACAAAGACATGAACACATACACAAATTTAGTAGTTAAGAAATAATAGGGGTAAAGATTTCACTGACTGCTCTGCTATTAGGAATACAATACAGTATCCATTTCTGGAAAGGAACTATATCTGTTTATAAATCAAGTGAAGAATGATGAACAACAATATACAGTAAAGAGACAGTTACAAATGTTTATGGTAATATGTTCACTTTGATTTTTAGATACAAAACTATTTTTCTTCATGAGATTTCTCTCTGTAACAATAAGATGGTAACTTGAACTAACAATTGCACTATAAAAGTATTTCCATATTCTTTATTATATATGAAGTTTATCAAATTCAGTTAACTCCTTTAAAGTGATTGTGGGGGTGGGGCAGCTAGGTGGTGACAATAATTACCTAGCTGTGTGGCCTTGGGCAAGCCACTTAACCCCACTGCCTTGCAAAAAAAAAAAAAACACTAAAAAAATAATAAAAAATAAAGTGGGGGGGGCAGCTAGGTGGCGTAGTGGATAAAGCACCAGCCTTGGAGTCAGGAGTACCTGGGTTCAAATCCAGTCTCAGACACTTAATAATTACCTAGCTGTGTGGCCTTGGGCAAGCCACTTAACCCTGTTTGCCTTGCAAAAAAAAAACCTAAAAATAAATAAATAAAGTGGGGCAGCTGGGGCACCTACATGAATACAGCACAGGGTCTGGAGGACTTGAGTTCAAATCTGGTCTCAGACACTTAATATTATTACCTAGCTGTGTGACCTTAGGCAAGTCATTTAGCCCCACTGCCTAAAATAATAAAATTTTAAAAAAAATAATAAATGAAGATTTTATTTTTATGGAGGGGGGGTTCTTAAAGGGGAGCAGTGGGAGGGACAGATTATAAGTGCATATGAAAAGAAATTAATATATTAAAACAATTTAAAATTTTAAATATTTAAAAATAAATTCCCTAATATCCCTTTCTTTCTTTTGTCTTGTCTATTGTGCTTAAAATCAATAGCCTTCAATTAATTTGTGTCCATTCAAGCAGAAGTCCCCCCCCCCCCCGCCCCCATGGGCTATTTTCTTTGTTGTAATTGAATTGTTCACAGTATAGAATATAGAAATCATGAATTTTCCCTGCCAAAATAGCATAAACAAAACCTAAAAAAAATGACTCTAGAATGGTACTGTCCACTTGATTGTTTTTCCATTGGTTATATCTAGTTTTCTAATTATCTAACAGCAAATGAATTTAGTCAGCAAGCATTTATGAAGCCCCTAGCATTCGTCAAACATTGTTGCTAAGCATTGGGAATACAAACACAAAAACTTGGGCCCTGCACTCAAGGAGCTCACACTCTAAAGAGAAAAGCAATACGCATACGATATATATGTATTATGTAAATTTGTTCATCTATATCATACATATGTATATACATATATGCATATTTTGTTGGCAGTTAGATTACTTGATAAACTAAACTGGAATGCAAATCTGGCTCCATCATTTGGTGGCTCTGTTATCCTGGTCAAATCACTTAACCCTGTTTGCCTAGGAGGCAGCTGGGGCACTATAGCGAACAAGTCTTAATCCACTGGAGATGGAAATAGCAAACCATTCCACAATCTTTGTCAGAGAATCCCAAGGACATCATGGTCCACAAGGTCCCAGAGGGTTGGGCATGGCTGTACAAGAACGATAATAGCTCATACAAATTGAAGGCAATTTTAGACAGAAGACACTAAGCACTGAAGAGAAGGGGAGGTCTCCTGCAGAAGCTTCGATTAGAGGAAGATCTTTTTTCTTTTTCTTTTATTTTTTTAGGTTTTTGCAAGGCAAACAGGGTTAAGTGGCTTGCCCAAGGCCACACAGCTAGGTAATTATTAAGTGTCTGAGGCTGGATTTGAACTCAGGTACTCCTGATTCCAGGGCCAGTGCTCTATCCACTGTGCCATCTAGCCGCCTCTAGAGGAAGATCTTGATGAAGCTTGGGATTCCAAAAGATGAGGGTGAAAAATCAACAAAAATAGACATGATGCTATCACAGTTGATCCTAAATATCTATTTTCTTTCCTATTAACAATGTAAGTCCAATAAAAATTCAGATGAGAACTGAGTTTAATAATGTCATAAGGTGCCATAGCAGCTAACATTCATAGTGCTTATTCTGGGCCAGCCACTGTGATAAGTGACTTAAAATTATGATCTCATTTGATCCTCACAACAATCCTGGATGTAAAAGCTAGCAAAAAAACGTTCCTTCCAGGATTCTGCACATTTTTCAATTCCTTGAGATAACAATTCTGAGCAAAAAATAAACAAACACACTTAAGTTCTATAGAAAAAAGAATAACCAAATTCTTTTCAGAAGTTCAGAATATTTTATCTATGCTTATCCCAAATGGGTAAGGGAAGAATTGTTGCCTTAAATATATATTTTTCAACTTGATAGGACTTTTGTACTTTATATAAAGCACCTAAATCCATTTCCAATGGATTAAGAAAGAGATTAAGTGATTTGTGCACTATGGCGCCCCTAGCTGCCTCTTAAGCAACTGGATCAAATGAGATAATAAAAGGAGCTATATAAACTGTCAGTTATCAGTCATGATTAATTTATAATTCTACCTTGAAATTATTTGGAGAGTGCATTGAAATATATTCTTAACATTTATTCCTTTCTCTTTGTTAAGCTATTGAGCTCTGATTTATAATCACTTTCCCCAAGGTCACACAAGGAAACTAAAAGAAGATGCTCATCCTTAATAGCTGTACTGTTTTCTTATCTCCAATATACTGCTAAGAACTTGTTTATGACTTGTGGCTGGGGCTTTCCAATAGGCATAAATGTAGTTACAAATCCATCACCTCTAAAGCATTTCTAAAAATCCATTTGCTTACAGATAATTATTGGATATTTCTACCTGAATGTCCCCTTGTCACCTCAAAGTGAATATTCTATTTTCACGTACAAAAATAAATACACTATTTTCCTACCCAGTCAGGTATCCCTTTCAACATTCCTATTTTTGACCCTATCATCACTATTTTTCTAATCACTGACAACTCAAAAATCTTTATTTGACTCTTTTCTTCATTCCCTGTATTTATCAGTCAACAAATTCTGTTGCTGCTGCTCCTCTATATCTTCTTGGGCTTTGAGGCTCAGTTTACAACAGCCTTTTGGCCAACTGTTTGCCCTGCCTCTTCTCTCTCTCTCTCATCTCTCTCTCTCTCTCTCGCAAATCACAAAATATACCATTTCTAGATGAAGTATACCTATCTATTTTATATCATTCATAAGTCAAAACCTCTCCACTCCTGGCCTGGTTCAAACTCATTTAATGACTCAAAGAATTTCAATTTAGCTTTTTCATTCTTATCAAAAATTTCTGCCTAACACAAAAAAAGTGACTCCAGACAGCTCACCTTCCTCTTCTTTCCCCAAATCCAAGTAGATACTTGAGAATTGAGTTGTATTTGAAGGCGAAGAAAGGTATCAGTTCCTACCTCTTCCATGACACATTCCCTGCCTATCCTGGCTCCCCTACTTAAAATAACAGCCATTATCAACAATATCATATCATCTAGCATTTGATTAAATAGTTTGGTCCTTCTCACTTACTGTATGGATGTAAAGAAGAGTTCAAGTGGGAAAGTTTATATCAACTAAAGATGTGAATGCTATAAACTTGGAGAAGACAACACTGAAGAGAATTTGATAGCTATGAGCAAGTATATGGAAGGGTGATTATTAACTCTTACTTCTTAGTAGTAGAGAACTCAAAGGAGGTAAATCCAGATTGGATGTTAAGAATTCCTAACAATTACAACAAGCCATTCCCCAATTGACAAATGGTCAAAGGATATGTAGAGACAATTTATAGATGAGGAAATCAAAGCAATCCAAAGTCATATGAAAAATTACTCTAAATCATTACTTATTAGAGAAATGCAAATTAAAGCATCTCTGAGATACTACCTCACACCTCTCAGACTGGTCAATATAATCACAAAAGACAATGATCATTGTTGGAAGGGTTGTGGGAAATCTCAGACACTAATGCATTGTTGGTGGAGCTGTGAACTCATGCAGCCTTTCTGGAGAGGCATGGGAATTCAGAGAAACTGGAAGGATTTGCATGAATTGATGCTTAGAGAGATGAGCAGAACCATAGGAGCATTGTATAACCTAACAGCTAGATGGGTATGATGACCAACCTAATGGATTTGCTCATTTCATCAATGTAACAATCAAGGACAATTTTAGTATATCTGCAATGGAGAATACCATCTGTATCCAAAGGAAGAATTCTGGAGTTTAAACAAAGACCAAAGACTATTACCTTTATTTAAAAAAAAAAAAAAGGTATCTTGGGGCAGCTAGGTGGTGCAATGGATAGAGCACCGGCCTAGGAGTACCTGACATTTAATAATTACCTAGGTGTGTGGCCTTGGGCAAGCCACTTAGCCCCATTTGCCTTGCAAAAACTAAAAAAACAACTTAAAAAGGTATCTTATATAACTTTGCTATCTCTTATAAATGTTTTTTTAGTTAAGGATATGATCTCTCTCTCAATACATTCAATTTTAATCAATGTATAGCATGGAAAGAATGCAAAGACGACTGCCTTCTATGGGGGATGGGGAGAGAAGCCAGATTAGGGGGGAAATTGGAAAATTCAGAAATAAATAAATTTTTAAAAAATTACAATTACAGCTATCTAAAGTTGAAATGGAATGACTCAGTAGATAGTGGGCTCTTGTCTTACTGGAGGTTTATAAAGGCTTTATAAGCATATGTCAGGTAAAATGTAGGGGTGGCACTAAATAACCTCTGAGGTCCCTTAAGACCCTGATGTTTCATTGCTTAAAGTCAGACAGATATCTTCAAGTATTCATGTCCCTGGTACACGACAATTACTTGTTAAATTCAATTTGAAAAATAGGCACATACCATTCTTTTCTTTCAGAGAATATTTCTTTAAGAGAGACAGAGAGAGAGAAAGAGAGAGAGAGAGAGAGAGAGAAAGAGAGAGAGAGAGAGAGAGAGAGAAGAAAGAATATGAACACTAAAGCAAGAATTTTCAACTACACTTAAAGAATTTGGGGCTTTATTCTCAGATTTCTCCTTCAGGTTTCTGAGCAAAAAAAAAAGGTAGCATAGGGAATAGACCCCTAGATTTCAAGATAGGAAGACAAATTCAAATCATACTTCTAATAGTTACTAGCAGAGTTTCCCTCTCTCAGCTTGTTTCCCAATGTGTAAAATAGAGGTAATATAACAGCATCTACCTCAAAGTATTATTGTGATATAATAATGCATGAAGTACTATGCCCACCTTAAAGCTCCACGTAAATATTAATTACTATTTTTAGCAGAACAAAAAAATTGATTTTTTTTAAAGAAAATATCAAAGGCATAATTTGGGGATCAGGGATTAATCTTTACAGTGACGAAGAATAGAGTCTTTGTACACATTTTCCCAGAAAGTATTATGAAATCTATACTCCTCTTACTACATGCAGTAATCAAGTTTTTTAATCAATAATATTGCTTGATTCATGGCCCTACTGATGAAATATTGCCAGACTTCACTTCTCAAGCTCAATCACATTTATTTTAAAAATAATACAGGTCAGCTTTGTTTAATATTCTTTACTTGTATCTTAAGTTTCTTATCCTAAAAAAAAAAGGACAATTTTCTACTCTTTCAAAATTGGTTTTATTTGAGGTGGTTCTGGTTTTTTGGTCTGTATTACAATTTAATTTAAAATTCCCTACCAACAAATACTTAAGAGGCCTAGTTTAAGCAATACTTACTCAAAGACACTGACAATAAAAATTAGCTATCATTTTACAATGAAAAAAACCCTACATATTAAAATCTCTAAAGGTAAATAAGTATACTTACAAAATGTTTCTTGGTGTGTATGTTCATATGCATGTGTTCTGTTTATGCAAAATATGCAGAAACATATGTATGTATGTCTGTATCTGTATGGCTAGATAAAGACCTCTCTCCATACAGAAATTTATATGATAAAATAGAAATCCCAGAGTTTAAAATGATCAGTGGATTATATGCAAAAAATTATTTCTAGAGTTTTGTATTCTAAGTTCTTTTTAATTCTGAACTTATTCTCAATGAAACAAAATGATATAAGCATTAAAAATTTATTTTCTAAATTTAATTTGGCAAATGAAGATCAAAGCTTTTTTCTTATTTTGATACTATTAATTAAGGTGTAACTAATCAATAAATTATAAAAATAAAAAATATAAAATTTCTTTCAAACTTACAAAAAAACAACAAAAAAGTTAAAGACATTTAAAAGCAAAGGTCAGGGTAAGAAGAGGAATAAAGAGACTGAACCAACTTTAGCTTATAAATTATTAATGAATAGACTCACTTAGGCACTACAGTGAAACTTTGAAGAGCTTAAAGATTGGATACCCTTACAATTTCTTGCATGTTATCAATAATAAAATTTATTCTAAGTCCTGAATTCATCTACAAGAAATAAATGGTCTTCACTTGATTTTTATATGTTAATCATTTAAAATCAGAATCATAGAATTTGAGTAAGAAGAGCCCTTGGAGTCTATAATCTATTCAGGAGTTAAAATTCTGTCTATATCATACCCTACAAATATTCTCTGCCTGAAAATCTTCCAGTGAGGAGAAATCAAATATCTCCCACAATGACCAATCCCCACATTTGTATAGCTCTAGTTTTTAGGAAGTTTATGTTTTAAACATACTGCCTAAATATTTGTAGACCAAATCTATTGAGACATACTTGCATGTGATATTTTGATTTTTTAGTTATGTATAGCATAGTATATTACAATTTGTACATTCTGAAGGACTTGAATTTAATATAAAATCTACCACTCTTTTTTACCACAAATAAAGAATGAATCAAGAAAAATAAGTCTCGTTTTGAAATCTTTTCTAAAAATATTCTTTAAAGACTAGCCTTAAAAAAGAAATACATTCAACAATGTACAATAAAAAAATAAGTATACTATACATGTTTTCATAAAAATGCACTATCAGCACACTGCATGTTTTTCCAATGATATTTCAAAACATAAAATATGAAAAGACACTATTTAGAACTAAATTACTCAGACTCAAATCCTCCTCTGTTCCTAACTGTTCTTGGCTGTAGACAATTCCCCTCTTTGGACCTCAGTTTCTTAATGGAGTTTGACCCCTTTCTCTCTCTCTTTCCCCCAACACTCTCTGTCTCTCTGTCTGTCTCTCTGTCTGTCTCTCTGTCTCTCTCTGTCTCTCTCTCTCTCTCTCTCTCTCTCTCTCTCTCTCTCATCCCTTCTAAACCTTAAACATTAGGCAACCTGTTGTAGCCAGAGATTCACCAATATTTATGACTTGAGCTGTACAGTTGAGATTGAAAGCTCAGATTCTCCTGTCCTTAAAGGGGTATAAGAGGGGAAAGGTGAGAAACTTGAGAGAATAGTTTTAAGGAAATAGAAAAAAGACAACTGGGCAGGAAGAATAAGTAATCCCAGAATCAGCTGACTGTTTCTAGAGAGGGAGATCATAGTCTGGGCAAGGAAAAGAGGTGATGAAAGTTGCCTTCAAAATACCTTCAACTACAGGGTCACATTAAGCTAAAGCAAGATGGACGAAGCTCCTCAGGACCACCTGCTGATGCAATCAGAATTGAGGAAGGGAGGCTGTTAAACCACGTAGATGCTAACCCAGACCAATAAACTGTGTCTGTACATATTTGACAAGAATAATGAACAGGGAAAGAAGGGGGGGTGGCGCTGATGAGAAAAAAGAGAGGGGGGAAGAGCAAGGAAAGAGAAGAAAAGCAGGTAGGTGATATAGTAGATAGAGTACTGGGCTTGGAGTCAGAAAGACCTATGTTCAAATCTTCCCTCCGTTTTCTCAATTATAAAATGAGAAATAATAGTACCTATCTCCCATGATTTTAGTGAGAATAAATTGAGATATTTGTAATGTACTTGACATATAGGCACCATATAAGTGTCAATTACTCCTACTCCTACTACTAACTACTGTAAAATTCTCATTCCATTTTATGAGAATGTCTGGTTGGGGAACCTCAATAAACCAAAGATATTACTAACTCTGTCCTTGGCCATAGATAATTCACTTCTCCTTTTTGGGCCTCAGTTTCTTAATCTGTAAATTGAGAGTGTTGAATGCTTTCTCTTTCTTCCTCCCAACACACACACACACACACACACACACTAATAATAATAATAATAATAATAATAATAATAATAATAATAAAATTAAGTTAGTAAATTCCCTAACAGCAGAGATAAAAAATTAATCTAGACATTCATGAATTCTCATGAACAAAAAATGGAGGTATAAGGTGAAAAGAAGATGCTAAATCAAAGTTAATCTCAGTTTTCTTTAGAGAATTTTGCCTTATAGAAGACTAGAGAGTAGACAGTTCTTTTACTAAAGGTCAAACACCTCTGAACTCCAGCCATCTTTACACCAATGAAAGGATTTCAGATAGTGAACTTAGTGAACTTAAACCTGTAACCAAAAGCATCAATTCCACATGAATTCATCAACACTTCTTCCTGCTGGCATAGTAGATCGAACCTGCCTCAAAATTAGAAAGATCTGGTTCAAATTCTTCCTCTGATATACTGGATGGGTAAAGGGTGAGCAATTCACTTAGACTTTCAGGTCTCTAAAATTTTTCTTAAGATTCCAAGTTTCTGAGAAGATACCAACTTGCCTTTAAAGTTTCTCACCAAAAATTTTCCTATACCAAACAAATTTATCAGTCCAGAACTTAATCTCCTTCACCCTGCAACAAACATTAACATATACATACCAAATTTCATTACTTTTAGAAAGCAAAAAAGTCTGCATTGAAGATAGTCCTTGAAAACTATTCTCCTTATAAATATCTGAATGAGGGCAGCCCTTGACTTGCTAATGAAGTTGAGTTAAAAGGAAAAAGGAAAGAAACAAAGAACAAATGAAGAAACAGAAGTTAATAACTAAGGTTAAGTCCACTATAACGTAATAGTCTTGCAAACCTTATTTGAATATGCCCTTTGGAACAGTAAACTTTTGAATTGCAGTATGAATCAATGTGAGTATTATATTGTGATACTATCAAAATTAGTATTGCCACAAACATCTAATGTTATGTAAACAGTGATACTTTGTTTCCATAATGAATACTGTAAAGAAAAAGGAAAATAAAATCATCATGTGTGTCAGAGTTTCTATAAAAAGGTATAACTAATGAAAAACTTCAGTGTTTTTCCAAAAAAAAAGATCAAATTTCCTCTTGCATGCCTAAGCAGCATGGGCATTTTCCTACACAGACAACTTGTAGTTAATCATGAAATTAATAATATATTTGAATTCAGATAACTAGAACTTTTAATTTTTGATTCCTCATACAGATGACTCAGCAATGCAATAATCAATTTTAGAGCTTAACACCTTAAAGAAGTGATTTGTTCATGGTCACACAAAATAATTTCTGGAAAAACAGAGGTACCTGTTTATACTATATTATGACAATTGTACAACTGTACTTAATAACAAAGCTTTACACTTAGCTTTGACAAGACATTCTTGATAAGCTGGGATACAGATATTCTGTTCAATGGAAATGCCTACTAAAAATTGATCACTTTCTTAGAATAGACTGAAATTGGTATCAGGGCATACCACACTACACTCATGTATATCACCTACAAGGGCAAATTATGTGATACTCCCTTTATCTACCTTTACTTAGTAAATCCTTCCTCTCCCTCTCCCATATTTTGTAATGATACTATAACATAATCTTACAGTCAGAAGAACTGTTTTGGAATACAATTTAGCATTGAAAAGAATTTCTGACTCTTCATAAACTGCAATTATTACTTAACTAAAGATACTAAAGTCTAACCTTGTTATAAAAGAAGAAAAAGAAAAATTGACTCTTAATGCAAGATCTCAAAACAGGAGTAGTTTCTTGGTTAAAACTAGGGTCAAGTTCGAATCCCTGTGTTTCAGACCATAATACTTAAGGACCAAAACATTCCAAATGTCTCAAGAAACATATTCATTGAAAGATTAAAACCTTGGCAGTTTTGAACAGTGGAATCAGTCAGGAAGAATAATTTATCTTTATGAGACAGCCACTAATAGTATCTCTACAGCATTGAAAAAAAATAAACAATGCTATGGGATATTACTCTGCTAACATCCAATTATTTCCATTACCTTATAACCTTGGGAAAGTCACAACTTACCTGGACTTCAATTTTCTCATGTGTAAGATTAAGAGGCTGAATTGGATGAACTCTGAAGTTCCTACCACCTCCAAGTCTATGAGCTGATGCTATACTTACACTAATAGCAATAGCTAGCATTTATATAGCACTTTCAAGTTTGAAAAGTACTTTACAAATATTATCTCATTTTATCCTTACAACAACCCAGGGAAATATATATTATTGTTATTTACATGTTACAAATAAAGAAACTAAGACAGGTGGGGTGGGTGATTTGCTTGACATATAGTCAGTAAGTGTATGAAATTGAATTTGAACTCAGGTCTCCCTTATTCCAAGTTCCACTATGCCACCTAGCTGCCAATAACTGCCAACCACCAAGATCAAAAGGACCGCTATAAGTAAAAAAATGAGGCAGAGATTCATGAGAATTATATATGTAATATGCATGAATGAAAGTTGATGATACAGAATGATTTACATAACCAATACTGTAAATTATATTTTATCTTGGACCACAATTTCCATGAACTGAGTCCGAGAGCTACTATTATTTAAAATATATGGGCAGAATACAAAAGAAAAGCAAGAGAAATTTATTGATTAGCTATTTAAAAGTAAGCTTATGTTAGCTAAGTTTTCTTTTATAGCATAAGAGTTCCATTGATTCCAATGTCAAAGATACTTTAAATTAAAAAGCACTGTTGAATCTACAATGTCACACTAAACATTTTGAAAGTTAGAAAAAAAAGACCAGTTCTGTTTGACAATGATCTACCATTGAATATTTCCTTTAAATAAAATCATGTCAAACACATTCAATTGTTTCATTTTTAAGTTATCCCATTCCACATAATGAGTTATGATATTAGGAAATGACAATTTAAAAATTATATATATTAAATTCTTAAATATTAACCATTTTAAGATGACTTTGCACTGATCAAAGCTCTTAATCCTAAACACATACAACTGAATTCCTCTCACAACTTCTGTCTGAAACTATCATTTAAAGAATATAGGCAGCTTTGGAACATGAATCAATAATTCAAAATGAAACATTTCCACATTATAACATATTATGGTGTACATATTACTCTATCATAATATGCTAGCTTCATTCAAAAAATAAAAAAGGAACACATTATAGCCCAGAAAATAATGGGTGAATGGACAGGACACATGTCCTAACATTTAGTAGGTTATATTTGGAAATATGAGGAAGCAACTAAATGGAAATACTGACCAACTATAAAACTGATTTATAGAAGCAATATTAGTCTTCCACCATAGAAAAACAAAATATATTTGTATAAACAAATAAGGAAAAAAAATCACCTTTTCCTAAAATTCATGAAAAACCTATATAATCAGAAAGATACATATTATATAATCAGTAAGGAGATCACTTATCATGACCATATAATAAAAATACAGTATTGAGGCAAAGTCCAACACAACTATCCCATGAAGAATCGAGAACCACCCTTTATAGGCATATTTTAAACCTCTTCCTTGTTTTTCTAAATACACACACACACACACACACACACACACACACACACACACACACACACACACACACCCTATCTGAATCAGGGAAAAGCCAAGAGATATTCTTACTGTAAATAAGGCATGTCTTATGAAACTGAGAAGTTATAAATATACCAATTCAAAACTGTACTGACATATTTCATTTCCAATATAAGTAAAAAAGCAAGTTATCCATTTGGTAACTTCAAACTTGCTAAGTCTTTAAAAGCCCCTTATCAATCACAGAGGTGAATACTTTTTTAATATGAAAACCACCCTGGCCCCTTCCCCCAATAAATTTGTGGGTTGTAATAGATCTTTGGGTTCAACTTTGCTTTTCAAACAGAAAATCTCATTTTTAAAAATTATAAGTAACATATACATACATACATACATGTATGTATGTGTATGTATTTTAAAATACTACTCTAATTAACATAAAGAAACCAGCAAATTGACAAGTAAGAAACTCCGGTATGGGACAATTCAAAGCAAATGCAGTAAGTTGATAAATATAAAATAAACAACACTTACTGAACAAAAATACAAAATCGAAAACAGGAACTTCTGCAAAATGAAAGCACTACTCTTTGTTCAAATTTTTTGAAGTAATTTTCAAAGAGTTGCTGAGGGATTTTTTTTTTGTTCCTCTTATTCAAAACTAAGTAACAATCTACTCAAAAGAATAACAGGCACCCCAAATGACAACATTTTAGACAAAATTAAATCCACAAGTCAGAACAACTATAAATTTAACAGCTTAAAAGACAGTGCAAAGGTAAACAAAGATTTTAAAAAGCAAATTTTGAAATCATGATATCACATAACAACAAAAAAGATTGACATTAACTTACCTTGACACATTTTCTGGAATGTATTCTAGAACTGGATACCCATCATTTCTTCTGGATGACAAGTCACTGTGTGATTTCCATGATTCAACTAATGTATTGACTGGAGGAAATGAGCTCAAATGTGAAAAAGACTGATCTCTTCCAATAGGTCTTGATAAAGATATTGTGCCTTGAGCTCCAATCCTGTAGTGAAAAGACTGTCCACCTGAATTTACACCAACAATAGCAGATGAAGGCAAGCTGTTTTCTTGGTAATAGCTACCATCATCAAGTTCTTGTTTAATTCCCATAGGCAAGCCTGGATTTGAAAATCCACTGCCTTCACAATTGCCATCAAATGATGAAACAGGTGGTCCTAAGATTCCAGATAGAGAATAATAGTCTTTATCATCCATAAAGGAAAAATATGAACCATCCATAAATGGAAATGGATTTATTGTTTGATTCCCTTTAAAAGAAGTACCTGAGCAAGAATGCTTGACTGACTCTTGTTTTACTGGTACTGAGAACTGGGAATCAGAACTGACTTTGCTATTTGCTCCAAGACATGAGCTACTGAAAGCTCCATCTGGTTCAGATTTTATATACTGTACAATGTTAAGCTGACTAGCTGCGCCATTATTAGAGATGGAATTTTCTATTTCCTCTGTTTTAGGAAATGTCACTTCTTGAGCACCTCTCTCATTCGATTCTGGACTGGGAACAACATCCTGGGTTGTACTGGATCCAACGGATGTGGCAGAAGCAGCAAAGCTGAAGGCATTGTTTCCTGGGCTGCAGATAGAAGATCCCACAGTGCTAGCAGCTGGACTAGAAAGAGCAGACCTGTTATTGGTATTGGAAGGGCTGGAAAGAGAGCACCTTGAGTTGTTGATAGTTGCAGGGCTGGATACAGAGGAGCGCATGGTGACATTATTAGGACTCGAGACAGGAGATTTCACACTACAGTGGCTAGGAGGGCTTGAAATTGGGGATTTCATGCTACTTATTGGACTAGACAGAGGAGAACCGACGTTGCTAGCATGTGCAGGGCTGTGAGACACAGAGCTTCGATTTTCAACATTCGGGGAACACGGCAAAGGAGTTCCCTGGGTGATGGGACTGTGCACTGTGAAACTGCCAAAGTTGGCCGTGGTTGAGGACACGGAGTTGATTCCAGCAGGACTGCAAACTGAAGAAGTCATGTTCAGAGGGCTACAGACAGAAGGACTTTTCTCATGACACATTATGGGGCTTTTAACAATAGAGCGCATGATACTACCATTCACAGAATTTCCAGAGTCAGATATAAAGGATCTCAAGGACCTGTTTACACTGTTTAAAGTAGAAGGGCGATGGCCATTTTCTTTGTAAAATTTTACCAGTTGTTCAACATTTTGATAAATTTTTGCTGGACTTATGCTTCTTCCATGCTGATTTTGCTGATCATAGGCAAAATCAGCATCTCTAATCGAGTCCATGTATAAACCCATAGATTCAGCTACAGTTGCTGAGAGTTCCTTAGATTCCAACTCTGTTTTAATATCAGATGGCAAAATCCCAGACTGATTACTGTCTTGCTGAAGGCAGGGGAGTAGTTCATGTTTTTCTTTGCTGTTTCCTTGAGTACTGTTGTTTGGAATAGCACCGGAAACACAGCTTACATTTATAATCTCCATATAGTTATTCTCATCAGTTCTCTCTCCAGACCCCAAAGAAGAATGCTCCACAGACTGAGAAACTTGACCCCAGCGTCGTTCCATATCTAGGCCTTCAGGAAAGCTGTGGTATCCCTTGGTCTCCATAACTAGCAACAACAACAACAACAACAACAAAATACTGTTAAATAACAGAAGTTAATAGAAGTAACATCAATTCTAGTATATATTCAAAAATTCTACATATATAAAGCAAAGGAGCTATACCATTTCATTTTAGAAATATGAAATAATATTGAAGAGGTTAAGAAATACAAAATTACCAACCCTTTAAACTTCATATTTTATCTATTCTCCAACTAAAAGAAAAATATAAATGAACTCTCTATATAAGTTGACAAATAATTCTGAATATTCTAAAATATAACATACTGGAAGAGCATATCAAAATATTAAAAATTAGACTTTTAGATGTCTTTTATAATGTAACTTCATAAATATTTAGAAGTAGGGGCCTTTTTGAATGGCACAGTCTATTTCAAAATGTATAGACTTAACTGTTAATATTGACAAGTAAGGCATAACCTCTTCTAACTTAATTAGAATGAGATGCAACACAAAATGTATTAAAAAATTCATATTGTCTGCACGGTCATTTCATGATCCTGTTCCCAGGTATTTTTGTACAAAACAATATTTGAATGTGATGTCATCATAAAAGGACCTCATCAGTCCCTCCTTCAAAAGAACTTTAAATAGTTATGGAAAGATAAAGTGTTTAAGATAGTTTTATACTTATGACTTGTAACAGTTTCTATACAGGAAATAATTTACAGAAATCCTACAACTTAACATGGATAAAGCAGATAGCTTTAGAATAGAGTGCTGAGCATGCAGGGCCGGGGACCTGGGAACAGTTATATCATATGTGCTTACTGTTAAGTATCTAAAGAATATATGATCTGAAAAAAATTCAATTATTCCTTACATTTCACATCTAAGAAAAGTTATATGACTTAAAGAACTACTCTCCTACTGTTCTCAATATCATATTTATTGATAACAGTGAGAGGGAGATGTTAGCTTATAAGTATATAAATGTATATATATATATAATTATATATATGTAAATATATATAAATATAAGTATATAAAATGTTTAACATGAATCATCTCATGTCATACATCACTGAGATAAGCAGCACAAACATTAGTATCCTTATTTCATAAATAAGGAAATTGAGTCTCAAACAGTTTAAATAACTTGTCTAAAGAAACACAGCTAATAATTGGTTAACCCATAACTGAATTCAGAGCTTGAACTTTTCATTTTAGGGCTCCGTTTGTTACACTATGCCAAAATTCTGTGTGGTAACATTGTTTGGGGACCCTTTCCCCACCAAAAAAGTATAGGGCGTCACTTCATAAGTTTCCTAATATAAACCAGAAAGCTGACAAAAAAAAAAATCTCTCAACTGTACTCCTAAATTCTGGGTATTAAGGCATTGGCAAAGCAATGGGATTTATATATTTTAAAAGTTATTGGGATTTTTTTTATTTTTAAGGCAGAAATAATTGAAAGAGGCATTAAAATTTATATTTACATACTGTACTAGCACAAGAGACACTATTTTTATTAGTTTTTAAAAAAAGAAATATTCTGTAAATCAGAGCAAAACGAAGAACATTTTAAAAAGTAGAATTTGATAACAATTCAAAATGTCATAACCTCACTAAAATGCTAAATGTGATATGACCACAAAGCAGAAAGTTGAATCAATGTGCTGATAATTCAGTTCAAAAATGTGACGGGAAAGATACAAGGGCTAGAGTAGGCTTTAGTAGAAAATACTTTATTGGGAAAATATGAGGCCTTGGATTACCTAAACTGTATTCAGATTAAGAGGAAACAGTCAATGAATAGTTGCTACATTTGCAGAAAGCCTAAGGATATAGTAATTTTTCCTCAAATATCAAACTAGAATTTATGTAAACTTATGACAAATGTTCCATGTCACATCAGACCAAAAAACAGGAGCCCATCACATTAATATGTCAAAAACTTCCCCCACAGATGTTCGAATTATATATCATCTTATTCAATTTTCCCATATTCAACTTCATCTCTAAGAGAGTCATCCAACCTTTGTATGACTACCTAAGGTGAGAATGTTGTATTACCTACCTCAAGTCCCTTTACCCAATCATAGGGAGGCTTCAATTGTTGGTTTATTGGGTTTTTTTAATTAATTAAATTCTTTCTTTGGTGTGCCAAAACCTGACTTTGGTGTGCCAAAACCTAAACTTTCACCCATTTGTTCTAGCTTGACCTCTTAAAGCAACACAGAATAAATCTGTTTCTTCTTTGTGTTGACATTATTTTTTAAAGACATCAAAATTCCCCTTGAGGCTTCTCTAGAGTCTAATACCAAGGTCCTTTAACTTTTCTACACTTTAAATTTATCACAGTTAATTTGGGCCTGGTATCATATCTTGTTAAAATCATTTTAAATCTTTGTCATTTGTGATTGCATTTCCTTCCCAGTTTTCTGTTATCTTCAAATATGAAAGAATTCCAATTTTTCCTGTCTCTATTGAAGCCTCTCATATGTGTATCCATGTGTGTGTAACAGAGAGAAACTCCACTAAAGATTTGACACTCCACTAAAGAGCTCTCTCTATCCAAGCGGTCAGCAACTCTTAATACTATGTTGGTAAATTTACTTAAGTATCTGTGAAAAATTCTTTAAGCATCATGCATGCCAACCTAAGGTTATCTTTGGAGGGTGTCAAAAGTTATTACTCCTGATATACCAAAATAATATCCCAACCAAAAGAGGAAATGAGATTTGTCTGGCAATAAGTCTAACCAAACCATTCAATAGATGGCATTATTTCGATAATGATCTCATAAGTTCATTAAAATATTAACAAAAATATAAGGTTAATTGAAAATTATTTTCAGGTGTCCATGACTATTTTAGGCTAATTCCAGCCTAATGAATCAGGCTAGTAGTTTATTTCCAAAACTACTCATGGGAATGCAGACTATACTCTTGAACCTGGCACATAAATATGGTCAGAGAGACCTGCATATCATTTTAACAGAAGTCAACAAATATATGAACATTTAAAACATACTGACAAACAAGGTGACCATGGCAGGATGCTAACATATGATGGAAAAAAGGAAAGTTTTCCATTACTTAAAAAAGTAAGCTCTATTAGGTGGTGATATGGAGACCTAACCCTCCCAATCGGAGCTGCAGCACAAGACCCCTTGTGATAAAAGTAAAAGCAATAAACGTTTAATTTTCATGCAATAATCTAATATTAAAAGTTGATGCACAATTAAGGATCATGGAATTAAAAAATGCTCAGCCTCTGTTAGGATGGCTAAAACACATGCCTCTCTCCTTTACCCTATTAGATAGGAGCTGAATTACAACGTCTTACCTATTTACAGTCACCTCAAAAAACCATTTTTGCTCATCCCAGTCTAAATACATGCCTTATACTATTATCTTAAATTTTCAGTTAGACTCCTAAGAATTTATTGATCAAAATATATAATAGTTGTAAAATCCACTAACTACTCTTTCATCATTTTTATGATCGATTAGTGTTATTTTCAGATCTTTTATAGACAAGATAAGTAACAGGTACTAGTAGTCCAAGGTCACCGAAATAAGCCCGTGGTGAAACCAGTCAGAACTGAGCAGATCTGATTCCCACTTCCCTGCTTATTCCATTGAGCCACCTAACCTCGCAAAAAAACAGAAAGTTGTCTCCTTAAGGAAAATACCAAGCTCCTCTCCTTACAAAAACAATCATTTTCTCCAGCAGCATTTTCAATCCACGCCACGGTTTCAGTGTTAAAAATGCTATCTGGCTTTCTATGGAAATATAAAACAATGGATGGATCACTTGAAGAACAACACCGCGATGCAACAGTTCGAGCTCTACACCTGAACTTCTGCACCTGAGGAGTTGGGGTGACTCCCGAGGTGGGGTACAGCGTGAATATCGACGACCGTGCTCTTATCCGGAGCAATGTCAGTGCAGACTTGCCCTCGGCTTCACTTTCCCATGAGATCCGGGAGCTTCCTCAGAGGCTATCGAAAAGGATTAAATGACAAAAATAAAAATCAAGAACTCGGTCTCTAGGGGGAAGAGCGGAGAGGAGGATGGCCGGCTACGGCCGCCCAAGGTAAGCTAAAAGCTGTCTGCTCCAAGCGCTTGGCAAAAGTGGCCAAAACTTTTTTTTTCCCCCAAATGGTCCTCTGGCGGCCAGAGATTAAAAAGTGGAGAACCCAAACCCCAACCAGCCGCCACCGCCACCCGCCACACCGCCGGGGGCTCCGGGCTGCGCAGCTCCTTCTCCCAGCCGAGGGCCGGGCGGCAGCGCCAGCCGCGGCCGCCGCAGCCCCGCCGCAGCCCCCGCACACCTGCCCGCGCCCCGCGCGGGGGTCTCGGGCGGCTCTACCTGTTGCTCCGGCCGCCGCCGCCGCCTCCGGGTCGCCGCTGGTGCGCAGCCCCCTTAAGTCCATCCGCATCCGGGCGGACAAGCGCCGTCCTGCTGGCCCCGGGAGGGCATGAAGCGGCGCCGCTTCCTGGCCCAGGTGACTCCACGGCTCGGGTCTGCGGAGCCTCGAGTCGGCTCCGTCTCAGCAGCCCAATGACACCCGGGGCGCGGGGAGAGAGGCAGGGGGCAGGGCCAGGGCCAAGGTGGGAGGGGAGAGGGGAGGGGGAGGGGGAGCGGAGGGCCGAGCCTTTTAAAAGCGGGTCACATGTCCAGAGATAAAGTTCAGACCGAGCTCCCGCCTCTCCCAGCCCTCCCCATTGGCCCGGGGAAAAGCGAAGAGCCACGCTCCACCGGGCAGGCGGGCTTCTCATTGGACAGCCGCGATTGTCAGTCACTGGGCGGGCGACATGACTGATACAAAGTTGCTGCGACACAGCCTGGAATATGTGGCTCCCCCTTAAAGCCACAGAAGGGGCCGGGGACTACGAGGCCGACGGGAACATGCCGTCCGCTACTGGCTTGTTTATCGCCTCTCGTCCCAATGCCAGTCTGCCCCCGATTCGGAAGCGGGGGTGAGGGGACAAGTTACCAGGGGGTCGGGGTCCTGGCGCTGCCCACACAGTCCTGGCTCTCTGGGTGGTCCTTCGCACCCTCTACCTGCAGCGCCAGGTGAGCGGCGGCGATCTGCGCTCTCCGGTGTTATGGAGGAGAGCGTAGTGGGCTCTCCCGGGCAGCCAAGCTTCTCCCCTCCGCCCCCTTCGCTAGGGTGTTTCGGTGATCTCTTAGGAGAGACGTCGCCGCCACCACCTTCCCTTTAGGTTTCCTTGCCCAAACCTTTCGGGAGGAGCAGGAGGTTGTCAATGCAGTAAAATCCTTTACACACAGCCCCCCCCCCCCCCCCCCCCCCCCCCCGTGCACAGGGGTCACGGATTGAACATTGTTTTTCCCTACTTAGTTTAGCTTTGGGGTTTCTGCCAGGCCCAATTTACCATCGAGGATTTTCACTTCTTTAAAAACCGTGCGGGGAGACAATCCGGAGAAATAAATGAGGAGAAGGGAAGAAGCAAAACTATCAAACTATACAGTGTCTGCAATAAGATTTCCGTTTCCCTTGGGCTCCCCCCCCCCCCCCCCCCGCCGGTCTCGGCAATCTCCTCAGCCCACCCAAACTCTACAGTCACTAAGCAAAGGATACTTCGTAACTTGGATTTCTAAGGACTTTTCTGCACAATATTACACAGCTTTGGCTCCGGGTCTGCAGCAGTGACGTACACACCTAAATCTAGCCCCCCCCCCCCCCCCCCGCCCCAGCCTCCGGGACCCGGAGCCCCGCGGACGGCAGCCGCAGCAACTGTGTGCAATCAGCTCCCTCCCCCGCCTCCCCTCCTCACCTCCTCGCCCGCAAAGCCGGGGATCGGGGCGCCCCTGGCTCCCGAGCCGGGCCGGGGCGCGCACCCCGCAGCCCAGGGTCCGAGCAGTCCGGGCGCCGGGTCCCCTCGCCGCTCCCTCGCCCTCCCAGACAAACGTCCCGGACAACAAGCCACAACTCTCCCCGGCCGGCTGGAGTCCTAGAGACTCGGGCGCCCGGGGAACAACTTTGGCCGCAGGGCTCGGCCGTCACGCGTCCTTTCCCGGCTTAACCACCGGCCCCACAGCGCGCCGCGCTCTCGCCCTTCAGCGGGCATTCTTTGGTTTGGGGGGCCAGCCCCCCCGAGGGGAGAGGGAGGGGAGTCCCGGACGGACGTGCCCTCTTGCCCAAGTTTTCAGCCGCTCGAAGGGGAAGGCCGGCTCGGTCCGGATCTCGGGTTCTTGGCAGAGATGCGGGCGAGGGGTTGCCCGCAGCCGCCCCGTCGCAGCCGCGCGCCTCCCCCGTACCCTCCGCAGCCCCAGCCCCAGCCGCCTCTCTCCGGCCGCACTCACCTTTCCTAGGACATGGTGAGGTGGTGGTGGGGAGCCGGGGCCAGCGGCAGCCGAGCAGGATGGGGATGAGGAGGACGCGGCGCGGGCGGCGGGGCTGGCAGGCGGGCGGCGGCGTGCAGCTCCGCTACGAGGGGTTACAACCTCGCACACGCTCGCAGCCTCGCACACTCACGCGGCGTGCGCACCCCACGGCGGGGCCTCTCCCGCAGGCCGGCTGCTGCAGCCCAGTGCGCTCCCCGCGCCGCCGGCCCCTCCTGGGGCTGCTGACAGCTCCGCCGAGGGGCGTGTGTCTGTGCGTGTGTGCGTGTGTGTGTGCGTGTGTGTGTGTGTGTGTGTATGTGTGCGTGTGTGTGTCTGTGTCTGTGTGTGTGTGTGTGCGTGCGCGTGTGTGTGCGTGTGTGCGCGCGTGTGTGTGTGTGTGTGTGTGTGTGTGTGTGTGTGTGTCTGTGTCTGTGTGTGTGTGTGAGCGCGCGCGCCGGGCCCGGGGGGGTCCCGCAGCGCTCCGCCCGCCCCCGGCACACCCTCACCCTCACCGGCGGGCCCCGCAGCCCGGCCGGGAGGAGCGGCGATGCCCGCGCCCGCCGGGATGCTGCCTCAGGTGCACTTCGCACCTGCCCGCCAGGGAGGGGCCGGCCGGGGACCCGCGGCGGGCGACCGAGGGAAAAGTTTCTTTTCCTCCGCCTCCTCCCGCCCGGCTCCCCCTCTCCCACGGGGGGGGCGTGCCGCGGGCCCGGCTCCTCCGGCCCCTCAGCCGGCGGCGGCGGCTCCTGGGAGGGAGCCCCGGTGGGCCAGCGCCCGGGGCTGCCCCTCCCCCTCCCCCCGCCCGGGAGACGCCCGCGCCCGCGCCGCGCGCGCCCGGCCCCACACAGCCACGGCGGCGCGCGCGCGCGCCCCGCCGCCGGGAAAGTGAAAGAGGGAGGGGGAGGGGAGGCGGCTGCGGGAGCAGCTGCTGGGCCGGCCGGGCCTCGGCGTCCGGAGGGGAGCGGGGGAGGGGAGGGGCTCGTGCACCCGCGCGCGCGCCCTCTCCCCCCGACCAATCAAAGTTTCCAACCCCACCGCCAGCGGCTCGGCAACGAGACGGGAGCCCCCCCCCAGGGCAAGGGCATCCCCGCGCCCCCCCAGGAGACGTCATCCCCGCCGGAGGAAAACTTGCGGAATACTCCGCAGCCCCCGGCCCCGCAGCCCTCTGCCTCGGCGGCTCCGTTTGTAAAAGGGGAGGGTCCGGCCCCCGGCCCCTGGAGTCCTGAAAGGCTTTCGGCTGTCACGCGCAGCGCTGCTGCGGGCAATGGGGACTCCCTATCCGGAGAGGCTGCAAAGTGTTCAGGACTGTCTCGGGGGCCTGGGCTCACCTGGAAAACAGCGCCGAAAGAAAATGCGGTAACTAGAGATGGAGAGAAAGGGGCAACAAAGTGGAAAACAGTCCTTGAATGTCAACAGTTGCAAAAGTAAAGTGTGGGGCGTCTGTATACAGAACGATTCGCCTCAAAGGAATTCCCTTAAATGGTTAATTCTTCTAGTGCGTTTAAACTTCAATTTAATATACAGAACTTTGTTTTCTGTAATATAATTTTCAAGAATCGATGCTTTTTCTAATTGAATGGCATTAAATTGAAGAGAATTTGTGCAAAGGGAGGCTTACTCTACCAACTTAGAAATTGAGCCAGTGTTGTTCTTTTCATGCCCCTTTTCACGTTTTTAAAGTTAGGTTTGTCTTTCCTCCTTTTGAAGAATCTTTGTTATTACATAAATAGCAGGATAAGATTGAGCTTTTAAAAGCAGACATCAAAAAAATTCTCCTGTGAGGTTTCCACCAACAACACCATTACTGCCAGATTGTCTAATCCAAAACCTTACAAAGGAAGGCAGGTACTTGGAATTAAAGTGGAGGTTCACAGACAATTGCGGCCCTTGGAGTTGATATTAGATGATTATTCAGTTAATTGTGAAATGGTTTTACTTGTACACGAATATATTTAAATGTTTACTCAAAATGTTTCAACAGTTCCTCTCCCATTCATGATATTCTGGAGCACTCATCCTTTTTCTCCATGCTAGCCAGTCATGGAGACAGGTGGTCCTTCCTATAGTTCAGAGGTAAGTTTTGTGGTTCCCTCTTATTAAGAGAAGGTGACGCTGCTTATGCTTAGAACCATACCAGAAGCAATGCCTTGGAAAGGTTTCACAGTGTGAGGTTTCAGGGCTTCCTGACCATTATGAATATTGCTCCATTCCATTCCAGGGTACTTCTAATAAAGAGCATCAGCAACACAGCAACTGAAAAGGAAAAAAAAAAAAAGCATAGCAGTATCTTACTTATTTGTGTTTTTATTGTCTATCTTAGTTTTTTTTCCCTTTTCTTAGATTTGTTTTTCCCTCAAGTGGGTGATCAAGAAAGGAAGGAAAAAAGATCCTTAAAAGCACAAAAATTAAATTGATCTCTGGACAGCTACCAAACCCTCTTAAATCTCCCAGCAGCTTCAGAATCTACCATATTGACAACTGTTCACCCTCTCTCCAGAGCAGCTGGAACCTCAGGATAGCTCTCTCCTCCCTTTTGGTTTTTAGTGTCACATTCCCTAATGTATGCAGCTATAAAGTGCACGACTCAGCCTTTGCAAATTTGTGACATCACATCCTCTATTATATAACTTCAAACACAAACCCTAATGTTTGAATTTATACTGCAAAAATCCTTCATTGATTTCTTGCTGCTTTTTGTGAGCCACCTTTCAGCTATCTATGCTATTGTTGAGAGTTGATGCTGGGGGGGGGGGCATTTATTTTTCAAAATTATAAAATTTGAAGGTCAAAAAGTAAAGATGTTTGATGTCATGTATCAAAATGTAATGCCTATGACTTCCATCCTTTGAAACTTGATTTTCTCAATAAAAAATAAAGTTCACTAAAGCATCTCTTAGTTTGAGTTTGAGTTCACCTAAAAAGTCAAAAATTAAACAATCATTGAGCATATTCTAAGAGCTTTAGCCATGCTGACATCTTTTTTCATTATGAAAAGCTGAGCTTTTTTATCCCTTGTACCAGCTGTTGGAAGGAAAGAGTTGAGCTAGAAAGAGAAGAAGAGGGATAGAGGAGGAGGGGAGAGAAAAGAATAAGACAAATAAAGGAATGAATTAAGATAGAACTTATTTGTTTATTTCAAAACACACATGTTACAGTTTATAAATATTTCTAGCAAAAAAGAAATTGTGGACAAGAAGATAAATACAAAGCATATCAGGGTTCTGGTAATAGCTAAAAGAAATGCAGCTACAGTTTGGGCTACTTGGAATTTTTTGTTGTTCTCTGTAGGTTATTTATGGGGTATCTATGTTTTTTAACCTATCAACCTATATATTTATCCATCTAACTGCATTTCATTGGTAATGGTTTAAAACACAAAACATGCCAAAATAAAGTACTTGTATGGCCAGATTTTGAAAGGATAGAGCCCTAAACAGAATATGCATCACAATTAGTATGCCATATTATTAGAAGCAAATCAAATTTCACTGTGCCTACACTATTGCTCTATATTTAGAAATAATGTACAGTGGTTGAAAGGGGGAGGAGGAAGCCAGAGAAACGTGTTTTAATAAGAAACGAGATTTTTCATTTTATCCTTTCATGCAGGCTTGATTTAGAACACAGAAATTCATTCATCACAGATAAATAGCAATTCTCAGCTCATATAAATAGCCACATGACCTGTGTGTGCATTAAGGTTATGCATTGAACAGGTTGCCATTATATTGTATGCAGTCAGAGCAATAGAAATATGAGATAGTCTAATGCTAAAGAAAACTTAGAATTAAGTTTAATTGGAAATTCATTTAGTGTTTTTTATTTGCTAGTGCCTCACAGTAATTCCTTTACAGTTGTATGTGTTCTTATCTACAGGTATAGGCACATACATATATCAAGTTTTAAGAGCTGTGAGTAATGACTCAGAAAACATCTTATTCAACAGTTTTTTTTAAATTCCAATAGATCATTGCAAAGGAATAAAATTCTACAGGAATCTTAATTTTTAGCCATAATAAACAAACAAAAAAGAAATGCTTTATTCTGAAGCTAAAACTATTTGTAGGTTTCAAGAAGCTCAGTGATTGAGTAAAATCAAGTGGAGCCAGTTTTATTTCAAAATATGATTTTTCAATGACCTCATGCAAGTAATACAAGTTCTTTAAGGGAAAGTGCTTGGGGTCAGGAGCAATAACATGGGAGTCAGAGAATGCCCAGTGTATCTTGTCACAAATTTGCAAGTAGGTCAAGAATAACTATGTGGGCACCTCAGAGGAGAAATTCTCTTCTCCAACACTAGATTTTCTAAAGGGAGGTTAACACATGTCAGACACATGACATTAAAAACAGCAGAGAGAGAGAGAGAGAAAGCATAAGCCCCTTCATAGCAGATGTCATCTTTATTCCTAAAGATAGAGGTAAATTTGCTCTGGGTAGTGCATTATGAAGCAAACTAAAGAGAAAACTCTGCAAATCTCAAATTTCCTTTCCACCTGTAGCCACCCCAAATTGAATGATTTTGCACTAGGGGGAGTAGGGGTAATGGTATAGTGTAAAAGCAGCCTACTGTGCCATATTATTTAGAGGTCATATGCCCTATTTTGAGAAATGAATCAAAGTGGATAGAGTTTTGAGTCTGTTCCAGATAAGGCAGCTGGGTATTTCCCATTTCACTCAAACTAGAACAATGGAGAATTTATATAATCATATAATAAATCATAATTTTATTTAATGGTATTTTGTATATGCCTAATTTGGAAGCATCAATTTTTTATCTCTCTCGTGGGGTGGGGAGAGGAATTTTAACATTTGGTAAGACTTAGAATAAAAGAATATATTTTATTTTATTAAATATTAGTTTGATGAATTAAAATGTACTCTCCCTTCCCTTTTCTGGATTCCCATGACAGGTATAATCCTTCTCATGTAGACATATAGTTTTCCACAGATCACTATGTAATTTTATTAATGCCTAACTTTGTGACACATAATCAATTTTTAAAGCTTTATGCAAAAATTAAGCATGTGTAAATAGTTTCTATATGGAAGGCTGATGCCACACCAATTATTAATATTTAAACCAGAGCCTATTTTGAAACATTTCATGCTAATTATAGATGTACTTTAATATTTTATCAGAAGGAATGGATAAGTCCCCTTTTAACCTGGTTCATTTCTTTTAAAAAACACATGCAATAAAAATGCTTTTTAATGGCGTAAACCATAAATGTGGCCAAACCACAGCTAAGTGTGGCACCCTTCTCTGCCTTTCTAATGCATAGTGACAATATTAATAATTTGCTTATGTAAAGGGGCCATGCCTGCAGAGGTTTTTGCACAGTTTTCAAATCTTGTTTTTATTTTTGGTTCTATTTGTTTCAATTTTGCCTTTTCATGTCACAACTTCATACCAGATTTTAAATTGTATCCTTAGCACAGTTCTCTGTTCACAGGAGGGCCTTCATAAATGTCTGTTGAATGAAATGGAATTGAATCAAATATATACATATATATTATATGTATACATAAACACACACATATATACACACATATATAGATATGTATATATGTATGTTCATATGTTTATACATATGTGAGTATATAGGTATGTACATATATACATATATGTGCATATGCACCCACAAGACTTTTAAAAACTTAATGTATGATAGGCAATTCTCCAGTACTTCCAAAGAACCATGTTCTCATCCATGTGGTATTCCCTCCATCAATGCAGATATCAATCCATCCACATTTGCCTATCCTACACAACTCTCAGCTAAGTCCTCCTAGGTCCTTCCTCAGGTTTACTTGGTGTTGCCTAGATACCAGTGGAACACAGGTGCTAGTCATCAGTTATTCCTTGCTCTTCCTATATGATGGGCTCATCTTTTTTTCCCCCCGTCATACATTTCTGGAGTGACATTCTCTATGTCACTTCTGCATCATTCCTAGTTCATAAAACATTTTTGTCTGCTCAGGTCCACCATGCAACTTTCCATTGCCCTTCAGGTGATTCTCAACTTCATTTTTATTTATATATACCCACCAATCACATAGTAGCTACTGACAAAAAAATATATGAATAAATACATAAAACAGGAGTGAGAATCTTGATTACACAATCCTATTAATCTCATCAATTTATTGATTCTTATAAGCTTGTTGATTTTATAATCTTACTGCTGGCTCCCTTCTGAAATCATACAACCAGTTGCTGTCTCCTCAGTATCATCTAGCCAGTGATTAACACCTCAATATAAATGAACCAGGTTATGTGAATTAGCTTTTACAAAAGTATATTTTTCTAGTTCTCAATTCCTAGAGAGACTGAGCTCAAAATTAAAGCATTTGAAACAAACCATTCCTTTCACCAAATTCACCCAATTTCACCCAAGTGTGGTATAGCCAAAGAGCAAAGAGTTCCTTGTTTGTGACTTGACCCCTAGTTGATCCACTGCTGGATGTGGTTGAGCCCTTCAGGGATAGTTTCTTACCAGACTTAGCTGCCATCAAACTCTACCATGGATTCCAGTTTCTAGAGCTCTGGGGGTCCATCCAGTTCTTTGAAGTTTACAAGGTCATAGATTAGGTCTGTTTTGTTTCCTACTTTTACTCACCTAAGAGTAGGAAAGAATGAAACACAACAAAAAATAAAACAAAAGAATCATGAATTCACAGCTTCATTGTGACTGGGTGGGAAAATTAAGATTCCTTCCCAATTCAAGGCCCACAGCAATTCTTACTCCTCAATCAAAACCCACCAATAACAGTGTCCCTTGGATTTTCTGTTTATACACTTAGTTCTGGTTCAGCAGCCCATTAAAAGACTTTTCCTCACCATTCAATGTTATTGTTGTTTTTGTTTGTCTTTCTTGAAGAATATCATGATATCAGGAAGGTGATGCCATGACATGCAAGTGGATTAGCATTAAGTGAGGGAGTCCTATGCAAAGTCACCAACCTCACTTTCTCCTCTAGAACCATCTGGATCCAGTGGCCAGATATGAATCAGAATGACTTGAAGATGGCCCTGGATGCAATGGATGAGCTTGACCTTTTAAATCTAGGTCTTTCCCAGGATACAGTTTGACTAATATTGATTTGGGGGGGGGGGACTTTTCAAAAAAAGAAGTTCTTTTCTTTTTTTCAACATCCAATAAATAGGTAGAGAATGCTTATGCTTGCTCTGAATCAGAAACAAGGACCTTTTATTATTTATCATTCAACATTTTTTCATAAATAGGCTCACCCAGCTTACATGTAGTTTGATAGTTAGATCTGGTAGAACATATTGTACATTCTTGAAAGACTTTTCCTTAATTGGAGAGTCTATTATTATTATGCTTGTTTTGGCCTTACACATTAAATATTACCTTATGCTGATCCATCAAAGGAATCCTTAGCACCAGATATTTCAATGAAAAGGTCCAATAAATTTTTAAATATTATATATATATATATATATATATATATATATATATATATATATATATATGAAAAGGAAAAATTCTTTCTCTCACTAGTGGAAGGGTATCATTAAGTAAGAGGATCCCTGATATGATTCCCAAAGTATAGCAAATTAGAAGAAATACCCATGTCTTCAAGTTTTGAGCTTCAGATTTGTTATCTATAAAATGGAGATAATATAATATAGTTCCACCACCAATTTTATGAGGTTGTTATAAGAGATGAAATGAGATAATTTGAAAAGTACAATTTGTAATCACAAATTACTATAAAATATGTTATTGTTATTATTATTGTTGTTGATGTTATTTTATTGTGTCCCATGGCCCAGGGGCCCTCAACCCTGAGTTTATATGGCTTATGTTCTACTTCATTCTCTTTCATTGGTTTAAGGAGATACTCCCAAGAATACCTCAGTTAGTTTCCCAAAATGTGGATAACATAACAGCCACCCCCATGCATGCTTTTGAGATAGCAATGTAAATTGGATAAAATTTATTTTTATTTTTTCATTCCAAAGAAAATATAGATGATATAAAGTGCTCACACAAGCCCATAAAACATATGGAAAAACGTAAAAGTCCACAGGATCCCACAGGGACCACAAGTCCTTTGTTGACTTGGAATATTATCTGTGGTTTGTATTTTCACCAAAAGGACAAATACAATCTAGGATTGATGAATATTCAATCCTCTTTCTATCTAACCCACACTATCTAAATACCTCAAAGTAGGATGCTACTTGGTAACTATATAGCTAAGGTCTTCTTTCTCTAGAGCACAACTTCTTTATCTCAAAGTCTGATCTCTAACCTCTCAAACTTGAGAACTCTTGAACTTTGGGTAACCTATGAAAATGCCCTGACAAGTAAATCTTCTTTATCTAGTTAGAAGGTTAGATTCCTGGATCACCCTGCCTAAAGAATTCAAAATACCTCTTTATTCACCCAGATATTTGAAATTCACTAATATTATCTCTGAATTACCCTCTTGAACTCTGTGGGCAGATATTTCTACCATGTGCTCTTGCAGGAAATTCAGTATGTCCTTAGTTTGCTCATATTTTTGGCTGGGAAAGTTAGTTCTCAGGATCTCTTCTATCAGGCCACCTGGAGAGATAAATAGAGAGGATGAGAGAGAGACAGACAGACAGAGAGAATGTATGTATGTGTATATGTATGTATCTGCCCCATTGAAGGCATTTCCAGGTCCTAGTAAGAGGAGATCGTATGACTATATAAGCTGTAATTCATTCATGCACACATGCACAACACACACAAGCACCCCACTCAAAAAAATTCATGAAAACTTTATTCTGAATGGAGAAAGATGAAAAATGAGACAGAAGTGGCTATTCAATTCACAACTCCATTGATCAGAGTTCATCATCTCATGTACAAGTCAGCCAATTTTCTTGAAGTCAAATCTAGTGACTGAAAACGGACTAGTTCCTTAACCTCTCAGCAAGGTTTCAGTGGACACACTCACATCTCAAATGCTTCAGAGCCAGGGAAATCATCAAGTTGGTAAGATCACCCCTGGTTCGCCCGTTATCTTATTATTGATAGTTTGAGGAACAGGCTTCTGGCCTTGACTAGATGTTTAGGAGCTAAAAATATGGGCTGTATGGGTAGAAAGTTATGGGGAAGAATAAGATAGTATGAAAAACAGACCTTTAGATTTTTGAATATCTATAACCAATGCTATATTGGCTAGCCCACTTAGAAACCACACTTCACTATTCTATTCTATACATTCCTGTTGGAGGAGCATAAAAACAAAAACACGTCACAGCTGCCTTTATTGTTCACTTTGACTGTTGGTGAAAGAATTGAAATGTGATTGATTTCAGTCTTGCGTCCTCCTAGAGACATCATGCTGTGAATACTCATAACCCCCTTCCTTTCTCTATTGAGATACAGTGCATAGGCATGGAATTCCCACTATGATTCCTTCCTTTGAATTACTTGCTTGAGAATTTCTACACCTTGATTTACTTACTGAAGAAGTTTGCTTTTTTCAGGTTGTTAAAGTACAATCAAGCCCACTATTTCATTTTCCTAAGAACTTTGCATCAATTATTTACTATTAAGTGGTAGAAGAAAATATCATATATGTATATAATATATATATATACAACCATACATGTAACTATTCAGAGTATATATGTTATACTGCCTAAATGAAATTTACCCAATTTGTGATGAACATATTATGAGAAATAACTTTCCTATATGCAAGATATATTTTATCCATCATTTTTTTTGACAATTGAGGTTAAATGACTTGCCCAGGGTCACACTGCTAATATCTGAAGCTAGGTCCTCCTGAATCCAGGTCTGACGCTTTATCCACTGCCCCAGCTGCCCCAGCTATCACTTCTTGATATGAAAGAGTTGTGCCTTTTTTAATAAAAGATTAGGTAACTCTGACAGAATATTCTCTTTATCAAATGCTAATGATGATTTCCTAATACTGCTGTTCTATTCTGGGAGTTTGCCAATTGATTTTGTAGGAGAATTTTCTCAATATTTTCTTATGTTCAAAAAGGAAACATTTAATGCTTGTAGCCTTTAAAAAAATGTTGTTGTTGTTGGAAAACAGAATTTAAAGTTTTCTTGATAAGTTGAAAAGATGATGCAAGATTTCATGACAAAAAGAAAGACTTTAAGATGGGCAGCAATTAGAATCCAATGACAGAAGCAAGGTTCCCTTCCAAAAACCCAAACAAGTATTAAGTCTGAATAGGGATAAATCCAAAATCCTGTAGGTTCAAAGATTTAGCTTTCCAAATACCATACCAATAAATTGTAGCATGGATTCATAAAAAAGACCTATAAGTTAAGTAGTTCAATTTGAGTGATTAAGGTGATACAATTCCCCTAAAGCTAAAGCAACTCTTTG
Organism: Macrotis lagotis; assembly: GCF_037893015.1. NCBI lineage: Eukaryota > Metazoa > Chordata > Mammalia > Peramelemorphia > Peramelidae > Macrotis > Macrotis lagotis. The sequence goes on along the minus strand of NC_133660.1, from coordinate 120,282,185 downwards.
GATTGGGAAGCAGGGGGAGTTAGAATAATGAGGTGAGACTTGAGGTTGACAGTTTGATTCCTAATTTTCCTTTTCAATTCAAAAGGTTGATTTTCCCAAGGAAATTCTGCTTGTTGAGATTTAGTCAAAGCTGTATAGTTAGTAATCTGGGTGGCAGAAGGTTGCCTCTTCAATTCCCCAAGGATATATCTTCCAGAATGTCCTGTCCTGCTTATAGGCAAATGAGGAAAATATCCTTCTGAGTAAGGCAGAACCTCAGTGTTAGCATTTATCACCCCCATAAGCATTTCCCTGGGGAATTCACTCACCAGGGTCACATGGTTAACTCCAGAACAAGGGTGACTAGCTCTGAGATCATATCTATCTACTTGGGCATCTGTGATTATTCCTTTCTTCTATTGTATGGCAACTTCACCTGAACAGCTGCACAAGGATCCCCTGAAGCATACAGAGTGCAGGCAATGATGCGTTTATTGAACCTTCACTATTCAATCTCTTGTCAAAACAGAACTGAGCCCTCCTACTCATTGGTCTCAGGAAGACCCTGACTCTCAGCACAATTTGCATTCCTCCTCTTAAAGTGTAAAGCCACATTATTAGCATGAACATCAGACATCTAATGTGCCTTATGATTGGATAACAAAATTAGCAGTAGCCTCCACAGAATCTGGGTTAATCTCTGGTGGATACAATTTAAGAATCGTTCTCCATTACCTATTGAGCCCCTTGGGACTTTTTATCCCAGTTCACCTCTTAACCTCAGACATCTTAGCCAAGCATATTTCTATAAATATAAATTTTGTGGTTCCATAAGCATGCTAACTTCCCTACATCAATAGGTAAAATTGATCTTTAGCCTGAATACTGCTTCATCCAACTCTACTTCAATCTTCTACCTCCCTCTCCTCAAGTGAGCTTATTCCAAAACTTCCCTTTTTTCCATAGTACTCTCAGCCTGATTAAATCATTTGTCTTTGGTATCTGAGTCCATGTTTTCAAAACTGACACACTCTTACATGATTTTGAACTATGATATAATGCATCTCCACCTGAACTAATAGAAGAATATTGGGTCAATTTCCAATATTTCCCAAATTTGGAATAGGCCCATAGGATTCAGGACAAAACTAGATCCTTAGAGTACAACCAAGTAGCAACACCAAAAAAAAAAAATAGAAATACATTTGAAGCTCCATTATTCTTTGTTTCAGGATTGGAAAAGAGAAGGGGAGGCTAAGGTCACTTCTTATGGAGAACTCATCCTACAAAGGGGCAAATAGTATAAGGTTCATTTAAAAAAATGCCTCAATGCCTATTATTTTTGGATATCTGGCCCTTCAATTTTCTGGACTATTTTCAGTGCAGGTGTACAATTCAGACTGCCCCAGGCAGAGTGGCCACTCTTAAAGAACTTCTGGCTCACAGTGGCAAAACTCTATATTACTTTAATTATTCTCCTTTACATTATTTCCATCCTGACCCATGTATCTTTCCTGGGGGAGAAGTTTCTATTGCTAAGGAGACCTTTTCCCATTTGAGTTCCTTGGAGGAATGAGTTTTTATAATGGAACCATGTTGGTTTCTGTGTGATACAAAAGATAAGAAATAATATTAGGAAAGTAGTGATTAATGGTGATCAGTGTTGGAACTGAACCCACAAAATGTTTTTGTAATAGACAGGACCAAAGGAAGAATAGAGGGATAAATTACCTGATGAGCCAATACGAATAATGATTCAGTGTAAAGAATAAAATAATGGAGTAATATGCCTCAAATTCAACTTAAATTGAATCCTAATTCTGCCATGTATTTACATGTGTAAATTTTGGAAAATCACTTGTATGAGCAGAATCATCTTTTAAAAATGAGGAGACTGAATTCAGTGATCTCTATAATCACTGACTAGAACTCTCTTTATGTTCTATATTTAGATACTATAATTCTATGAACTTCCCTTTACTATGTTTTATCCAATATCCATTTATTTAATAACAATGCTTCACTAAAATCATGATGGATATTTCCTTTTGTCAATGTTTTCAATGGTTTTCAACCATTCTTGAGTATATATGAACTAAGAATGCTGTTACATTGGAGACCTGAGCTTGCCATAGCAAAAATTTACTACAGAATAATCTTTTGATATTCTTGGCTGAACCTTTATGGTTTACCTAATGCCTATTTCTGACCATTCCTAGAATATTCCAGGTAAGTATATATCTTTCTATTTCTATGGACCTCTAGAGAGAAGTTATAAAGCTGTTTGGGTAATACTTGAATAAAGTAGGAAATGGGGGATAGAGGATTTTCAGGTGAGGTAATTCCCTCTACAATGCAGTTCAGCACCTTTTCACAACTTAAAATCTTAGAAAGTTGCTTAGAGAGTATTGAGAGATTAAGTGACTCATTCAGAATAAAAGAAAATATGGATCAGAGGCAGCACATGAACCCACGTCTTTCTGGCTTTGAGGCTAATCCTCTATTACAACATACTACCTATAGGATTGATAATCCATACTAATGTTTTCCTGACTATACTCAAAAGATTAGGAAGTGATTTGTGACTAATTGGTCAAGCAAAGGCTATATAACATTTGAAAATTGTTTCTAGACTATTGGGAATTTTGAATAAATGTTACAGGAAGCCTAATCATCGGTATTATAGGGACCCATGGTAGAGGAATCATGTCTTCTAAGGAAACTCACAAACATTTCAACAAGATGTCTAGGTATTTTCTCTGTCATTTCCCAACGGTTAGAATTAGTCCATTAAGAAGAAACTGCCTCTTTTTTCCCAAGTACCTTGTACAGAATTGCTGCTTCTCCTGTCCTTTTTGACATAGTTGATTCTCTTGTCCTTTCTGACATAGTTGATTCATTGTGGCTGAGTACATTGCCCATCCCTCTCTCCCCAGGTAAAAACTAAAATATAACCTGTACTCTTTTGCTTTCACCAAAATAGGATTGTTTTTCTTTCAGGTCCTCCTGGTATACCTCATAAAGTTGAAACTGCCATTTTTTTTGTATTAATTTTTGAAATTAGTTTCAATCTTATCCATATATTCTCAGGCTTTAAAGAATAATAAGGAAAATGTTTTTTAGCTGGAGTCCAATCCTCCAGATTTTCTATGTTTCTCAATTTATCCTATTAAACAGAAGATTATTTAATACAGTGAAAGAAGCACTATATCAGAAGTCAGAGATCTTGGATTCAACTGTCAGCTCTGTTCTTTACTATTTGTGTGACTTTGAGAAAGTCATTTAATTGGAAGGGAGAAGGGTGGAGAGGACAGGGCTTAATGCCCTCATATGCAAAATGAAGAAAGTGGATTAAAGGACCTACCTGTATTGTCTTTCCAGTCTAGGATTCTAAGGCTAAATTAACCTTGCTTGGATAGTTATCTGACTCACTTCATCTGGATGTGATAGGAACAATATCTGTCATATAGACATGAGAGAAATTATTATTAATAACTAATGATTTGGGAAGATCCAAAGTCTCTTTCTAAAGTCTTCTATCAAAAACTCACACTGATGCTTGAACTTTCTCCCCTATCAGACCCTACCCAACCTTACAAAGAATCTTTAATCTAAGGTGAATTCCACTCAATCAAACTTGGGTGGAGGTAGATTCACAAAGGAGGTAGTTCTTTTGTTCAAGGATAGATTGCCCAAGATTGGGGTGGTCTGGATTGGACAAGATATTACTCAGCCCTCATTATAATATTCATTCTCTTTCATTACTTGTTAACAAATCAAACTCTCTGGAAGATCTGCTTTTATAAATAAGGTCACATAAGCTTTGAGCCTGTCACTATGAGAGTCTGACTGACCTCTTTTATCTAAATGCTAGCATTATTAATAAAATGATTAAATTACTAAGAAATTATTTCTCTTGAAATTTTTAAACATCACACTAATCTTTCATTAAATTGTATTGAAACTATCCTTGAGACTCAGGCAACTAAAACTTAGGCAAATAACATAGCTTCCAAGTGACCTAAATAAAGGATGCATGAGGAGTCAGCAACTCCTTCCTCAGGTTTCTAATTGGAGGACCAGCACAGCCAAAACAGAGACTATGGTCAGCTGAATCAATGCCATGCTGTATTCTCGTTGTATATTCTTTTCCTGGTAGGGAGAACTAAATAGCTTATTCATAACAGTTTCCAGTGTTTTATTTCAAATCAGACTTGACCCACAATATAACTGATTTAATTGATTTGCTAATATTATGATCAGGATTTACAAACCTACAGTTTCAGATTCTGATTCCTAATTCTCAACTAATAAATCCTTCCTATAAAATATCTTTCAATGCTTTATAAGAAATGCTTTGCTTCTCTTTAAACTTATTTCCTTTTCTTTTTGACATAGGATATAGGCTCTTTCTTATAACTATCTTCTGTGTTATAATTAGGATAAACATCAACGTATAACCAAAGATATTTAGCTAAGCAATAATTCAGATTTTGAAGTTTTTACAGCCATTTAGCTTTAGATGAAATGTATGGTTAAGAGGAACATTAAAGGAACTGTAGGATTTGTTAGGTTTGAGAAAAATAATATACACAGGGATCTGCACAACAGCATATTTAAGAGTGATGAACTGCCCCAGTTAGGTGGTAGCTGGAGTCAAGAGGACCTGAGTTCAAATCTGACATCAGACACTTAATAATTACCTGTGTGATCTTGGGCTGTTCACTTAACCCCATTGCCTTGCAAAAACAGAAAAACAAGCAAACAAACAAAAAGAGCAATGAACTGAAGAGCCATTTGACTTCTGAGAATAGGAATGGAAAATCATGTGAAATGACTCCCACCCAAATTCTCCTCATGTATACATGCTTATAGAAAAGGGAGATAGAGAGTAGAGTAAGAAACAGCTACAAAGATGGGGTCTTACTAGTGCCAAAATCCTTTCAATTTGCCATTTAAAAGGAAAACCAAAATAGTGCATCTGTACTAGAAATCATCTGGAAAACCCAGGGTGGGGATGGGGAAGTAAAGATTTATTCAACAACTTTACGGTGAATAATGCTATAATGATTGCAACAGAGAATAATTCTTCATTAGTCATTGAGATTGTATACTAGAGAATGTTATCTAAACTTAAAATACTTCATAAATAAATGCAATCTTTTATTATTGCTATTCTCATTGTCATTATTAAAGTGTGATCTAGTCAATTTAGCCAGCTTTTCTTCTTCAATTTCTACAATTCTGGGCTATAAATTGATTTTTGGTTAGTTGCATTGAACTGCTATGGAGCATTGATATTTCTGTGTCCTGGTTACAACAGTCTACAATTTGATCTAGAATCTAATCTCTCAATTTAGGTCAAAATGAAAGAAAATCATTACAAAATCTTATACACTGAATATGGTACTTGGGAGAAAATCCTCCCCTCCCCATTTCATTCAGTGAGCCATTCTTCAAGCTCTTTTGTTGGAAACAATCTTCTATGGATCATAGTATACATTTGAAAATATAGTATTTAATGAAAAATTGGAATTCTTGAAATTATTCCTGCTAGCATTTATCTTGCAAAACTTCCCATAAAATTTTTGGCTCATTCAGTATTTGAGTCAATTTTCCATTTTCCATCTGACCTGAACAACTGGGAGAAAGGTTTAAATGTCACTTTATCCAAGATGGTTTACCTGAAAAAGTTCTACCTTTGTATTATAGAACTGTTTGGAGACCACTATTTGTGACTACTTTTTTCACATACTTGTTACCATTTACATATAAAATATAAAGACAATCTTCAAAGGCACACTGGGTATAGCTGCTTTTGTCCTTTGCTGTTTAATACCTAAGCAAAATGTTTGAAATTTGCAGTATTTATTAGTTTTGTAAATAACATCACCAAACTAACATATTGTTTAAGCCATACAAGACAGACAAGGTGAATTTATGAAAATCTTATGTTAGTGTCCCAAAAGACCACAGAAAGTAGACAGGGTAGTATTATATTGTTACTCAGAACTTTCCACTTTCCAGTTCTTTTCTTTTAGTGAAATGTAATATAAACTTAGGTAAATCCCCTAAACTGTGTGACTTTTTTCTGCTCATTTATGAACTGGATAAAATTTTAATCTATCACACAAAAATGTCTGAGGAATAATGAAACTATGGAGTGACTTTATGTTTTGTTGGTTCTCTATGAGTTCATGTGATATAATAATTAAAAATGTCCATGTGACAATTTCTAGATGGAGATTGAATGATAATTCATATTTTCCAGGATTACAATTTGGGGGGGGGGTTAGGTTTTTGCGAGGTAATGGGGTTAAGTGGCTTGCCCAAGGCCACACAGCTAGGTAATTATTAAGTGTCTGAGGTCAGATTTGAGCTCAGGTCCTCCTGACCTCAGGACCAGTTCTCTATCCACTGTGCCACCTAGCTGCCTGTACCCATGTATTCTTAAGAAAAGTCACTTAATATCCTTGGGTCTCAGTTTCCTCATCTGTAAATTTGGGAGGTGAACAAAGTATTTAAAACCTACAAGGTAGACAAGATGAATTTATAAAAAAAGTTTTATTCATCTCCCAAGAGACCACAGAAGCTAGACAGATTAGTATTATTGTTACTCAGAAGCACTTTTTGCTCCAAATGCATTATCTTGGTAGAGTAGGAGAGGGAGAATGGTGGTATGAAAGTTTTTGCAGATAGAAGACAATGACAAAAATAATAGCTGATTTTTATATGTCATTTGGAAAAGTTGGCAGAGTTCTTTACCAAACATTGTCACATTTGAATCTCACAAGAACTGGGAGAGGCAGATATCAGAGGTATTCTTATTCCTTTTTTTAAAGATTAGCAAACAGAGTTTGAGGGGGGATAAACAAATAACCCAGGAACATGCTCCTAATACAGTAAATCTCTGACAAGTCCGGCATCCTTTCCATCTTACAAAAATCAAGATAAATTGATTAGAGAATGCAAATTAAAGCACCTCAAAGTTACCATCTCTCACCTTTTAGATTGGCCAATATGACTAGAAAAGATAATGCTCAATCTTGGAGGGAATGTAGGAAAACTGGGACACTAATGCATTGTTGGTGGAGCTGTGAACTGATCGAACCATTCTGGATTGCAATTTGGAACTAGGCTCAAAAAGAGCAATAAAAAATGTGCATACTATTTTATCTAGCAAAGACCCCTACTGAGTCTGTATTCTGAAGAGATCATGAAAAAGAGTAAAAATTCCACTTGTACAAAAATATTCACGAAGCTCTTTTCGTAGAGGCAAAGAATTGGAAATCAAGGGGGTGCCCATCAATTGTGGAATATACATGTCATGAGGAAAGGGACTTCAGAAAAGTCTGTAAAGACGTGCATTATATACTGAGTGAGATGAGCAAAACCAGAAGAACACTGTACACATTAACAAAAACACAAAAACATGGGATGATGATCATTCATGAGTACAATAATCAAAGACAATTTTAAGTGATTGAGATGGAAAATACCATTTGTATCCAGAGAAGGAATTATGGAGTTTAAATGAACACCAAAACCTATTATCTTCAATTTTTAAAAGTTGTCTTACGTACTATGCCATTTTTTCCTAATGTTTTCCTTCTTTTGGATCTGATTCTTCTCTTATAACACATTCAATATTGATCTATGTTTAGCATGGTTATAAATGTAAAGCCTGTATCACATTGCTTTCTGTCAGGGAAAGGGGGGGGCGGGTAAGAAAAATTGTAAAACTCAAAATATTACCAAAAAAATGATTGGTAGAAACTACTATTGTATGTAATTGGAAAAACAAATCAAATATTTATATTAAAAAATCAAGATCATAGAATCATAGTTTTAGAGTTAAAAGTGAGCTTAGAGGTTATTGGATCCAATTCTTTTATTTTACAGATAATGCCCAAGCTATCAAATATCAGAGACAGGATTTGAACTCAGGTCTTTCTTCCTAATGAATTAAATAGTCCTCTCTTTACTTAACATTTATCTCACTGATCAGTAATCAGGGGAGACAGATGTTGGAATTAAAGAGCTAGAGAAGTGTTTGTTGTCTAAAGCATAATCCAGGTTATAATCAGCATCAGAACAGAGGCTGAGGGAGCTAATAAAAAAAGATATGTAGAGTTGGGCTGCAATAATTCTTATTGAGGTGAGCATGCCAAGTGTAAAATTTGCTGAGTTTTCTCATTTGAATTTTGTGGCTCTGCTGAAGCCAAGAGAGAACCAGATGGAAAGTACCTCTTCTTTTAAAAATTAAATTATTTTGTGTATTTACATTCTTTTTTAAATTTTGAATTCCAAATTCTCTCTGTTCTTCAAGCTCCTCCCCAATCCATTGAAAAGGCAGACAATATGATACCCATTATACATGTTAAGCCTTGCAAAATATATTTTGATATCAATCTTGTTGCAAAAAAAATCCCAAGAAAATAAAGTGAAAAAAATGCTTTGATCTGCACTCAGAATTCATCAGTTCTTTTTCTGGAGATGGATAATTTCTTTTTAATCATGAGTTTTTTGGAATTGTCTTATATCATTGTATTAATCAGAGTAGCTGAGTCTTTCACAGTTGATAAACGTTACAATATTACTATTCCTGGGTACAGTACTCTTTTCTGCTAACTTTACTTTGCATCAATTCATATAAGTTATTCCAGGTTTTTCTGAAAGTATCCTGTTTCTTGTGACACAATAGTATTTCATCACAATCATATATCATAAATTGTTCAGCCCTTCTTCAATTGATGGGCATCCCCTCAATTTTCAATCCTTTACTATCACAAACAAAGAGCTGCTATAAATATTTTTGTAAACATGGGTCCTTTTTCTTTTTCTGTGATCTCTTTGTGATACACAACTAGTAATTGTTCTTAGGTATGAACATACCCTTTCATGGCCCTTTGGGTGTAGTTCCATATTGTTCTTCAGAAAGGTTGGGAATGATCACAACTCCACCAACAGTACTTTAGTGTACCTATTTTTCCACATTCCTTCCAGGATTTATTATTTTTCTTTTTGTGTTATGTTAGCTAATCATATAGGTGTGAAGTGGTACCTTAGAGTAGTTTTAATGAAAAGCACTTTTTCTTTTTACCAGCTGTGACACCCCAAGTCATCATCTTTTCCATCTCAGCAGCCATTTAGAAGACTTTCAGAAATTAATCATGTGACTAGAAGTGAACCACTAGAGATTCTAAGGTAATAAAGCCATGTCTCATATATCCCTTATGGTATGTAGTTGTTATGGCACTTGATATAATAACCATATAATAGGAACTCATTATATAATAAAAAAGAACAGCTCACATTTTTTTATTACAAAGCTAATTATTTTTATTTGGAAATAGAAAGAATGGAATATGGCATCATAAAATGGAAGTATTAGAAAGAACCTCAAGGATTATCTAGTTCAACCATTTCATTTTACACATAAAAAAATGGAGACCCACCATCGTAGAGGGGCCTGTTAACATAACTGGAATTAGAATCCTTGAGTTCTTGAAATAATCCTAGAACTTGAATGTCTCCTGACTCCAGATCTGGTTTCTTTGAGAATAAAAGTAGAAGTGCCCTTGAAATTCAATTATTTGCCTTATTTTTTGTCAACTGAAGTTTAATGAATAAGAATCCAAACATCAGATACAAACATGACTACTAACATTTTGACTCTTATTACCAGGTAAGGAAATGATGATAGCCTTTCTTCCTGCACATTTCCCTATTTAGATAAGATTTTTTTTAAATGCCTGCCTACCCTATGATATATCAACCCTTATTTCTTCCTTCACTGGATAAGTAAATGAGTTAGTCACAAGGAACAGGTAGGATAAATGATTTTCATCATTTATATTTATTTAGCTAAGTTTCAGACAGGAGTTAATAGATAGCTAGTATTGAAATGAAAATCATCATATTTTAGTAAATCAAGTTGCTCTTTCCTATTCTGGCTTTGATAAGATACACACTCTTGCTATTTTCCTTCTTGATGGGTTCAGAAAGTGCAGAGAACTATCTTGGTGGGTACAAAATAAAGAAAGATCAAGTTGTTTGTTTTTTAACTGTTGAAGTCTTGCTTTTGCCTACATACATCAAGGTTTAAGGTAGAAATAAAAACCATAGTGTAATGTATTAGTGTCCCAGAATCCAGATATTTTGGGAGTGGATAGCTCAGCAAAAAGCACAAATTACTTTTAGACTCAATCTATTATTTATTATTTCAATTTATAAAAATGCACCCAGTGCATCTTTGAGATGAATAGTTCAAAGACAGTTACTATTGTTTAGCTGGTTTAGCTATGGGGTTATGGAAATCTGCAAATTTTATATTCGTTCAATGTTCTGTAAGAAGGTAAAGCCATGAAAATAAAATATTTAGAGATTAGACTAATTTGAATCTATAATAATCTTTTGTGTGTAGCAATGACTTTCATCTAAAATGTGAAAAGTAGAAATGAATTTCAGACTATATATATATATATATATATATATATATATATATATATATATATACTTTTTCAATACTGTTTAATAGTTACTAATACCCAAAGTCAGAGTGAGAGTCATACTACAGAGTTAAAAGCATGAATCCCATAATTTATATTTTGTAATAAATAAATTTGTCTAAACAATGTAACCTATGTCTTTTTGTTCAATTCCAATACATTTTTAGACTGTGATTTAGTCACAATTTTGCACACTGAGAAGAGGAAAGTGGCCACCTAGGGACTTCATAATCTTGTACAGCACTCTAGTTTCACCCAGATAACAATTCATGAAAATGTTAATTCTGACTCTGTGATTCCTTCTCTCTATCTTAACAAGTTAATGCTTATGAAAAATTGGTTTTATTCTAAAATGGTTTTTCTAAAGTACTGAATGTAATTGGGATAAATATTACAGTTAACATCCATTTTCTGACTTTTCATAAAAATATACTTTATGCAATTAGATGAAAACAATAACTACAATAAACTGTCTTTTTGGGCTGATTTTAGAGAAATGCTATTCATATATAGCTATATAAATGTTCAAGCTATATTTTTCTTTAGATTCTTATGTAGCATTGGATAACTAATGACATTTGACTATTTTTCAAATAAAGTAAAAGCAATCAAAATTGATTTGTACCACAAATACAGTTTGCTATTCTTTTTATTATAGAAAAATAGATTAACACATTCATAAATTCATAAATAAGCAGTCAGTTTGGCAGGCATCCTCAAATTAAATTAGGAGGCGTTTAATTATTAAGACAACTAGTCAGATGAATGGGAGAGCCAATTAGATCCGGGCAAATGGCCACTCTCCATTCCTATTTCGTGATTCATTGGTTGCTCAAAAAAAGCTAAATAAAGGTCATCGGTTTTCTTCTCCTCTGGCCATATAGGCCAGGGGTTCTTAACCTTTTTTTGAGTAGCATGGTTACCTTCGACAGTTTGGTAAAACTTATGGATCCTTTCTCAGAATAATATTTTTTAAAAGAAGGATTTTATTTTGAATTTTACAATTTTTCCCTTAATCTTGCTTCCCTCCCCCCCCCCCACAGAAGGCAGTCTGTTAGTCTTTACATTGTTTCCATGGTATACATTAATCTAAATTGAATGTGATGAGAGAGAAAACATGACCTTAAGGAAGAAACATAAAGTATAAGAGATAGCAAAATTTCATAATAAGATAGCTTATTTTTTTAAAAATTAAAGGTAATAGTCTTTGGTCTTTGTTCGAATTCCACAATTCTTTCTCTGGATAAAGATGGTATTCTCCATCACAGATACCCCAAAATTGTGCCTCATTATTGCATTAATGGAATGAGCAAGTCCATTAAGGTTGGTCATCACCCCCATGTTGATGTTAGGGTATACAATGTTCTTCTGGTTCTGCTCATCTCACTCAGCATCAGTTAATGCAAGTCCTTCCAGATTTCCCTGAATTTCCATCCCTCCTGGTTTCTAATAGAACAATAGTGTTCCATCACATACATATACCACAGTTTGTTAAGCCATTCCCCAATTGAAGGACATTCACTTAATTTCCAACAGAATGATATGAAATGAATAAAATAGAATAAGCAGGATTATTATGGAAAACAATTATAGTTGGATTCTCTCTCTCTCTCTCTCTCTCTCTCTCTATATATATATATATATATTTATATTTAATTTCATTGATTATAGGATAAGAACCTCAGAGGTGAAGGGACTAGTTGAAAGTTAAAGAACAATTAGGTTTAGATTTGTTGTTGTTTTTTAAAGATAGATTTTTTGAAACTGTATGCATTAAGACTAAGCACCTTACATGAGTATATTTTTTGAGTTGAGGCACAAATAATTAAATCAATGAAACAATTTCAGGGAGTATATAAATAGATGCATATAGTTGATCATCACTAGTTCAGAATTACTTTATGAACAAAAGGGAATGGAAGAAAATATAAGATAGAGATTTACTATTTAAAGAAAAGCATGAGGTCAGCCTTTTTTAAATTGAGAAAATGAATGAAGAATGAAAATAATCCAAAAATTTTTAATTGAATGAGCTACAGTGGGAGACTATCTAATGAAAAATTGGCTCCAAGATGCTCTTTAGGATGTGAATTAGAGAAAGAAGAATCAATGGTCCCAGACCCTGTCACCTCTTTGCTTTGGCAGGAAGAAATATTTCTGTGTGGACTTTAACTCTTTCAGGTCATTCAATGACCACTAGGATTGGATAATCTCCAAAGATTGGGCTGGACAAATGCCTGTGATACCATTCCAACTGGCAGAATTTCCAGGGACAGTCACACATCATATCCTATACTGTTGTTCCCTCCTCTGCACAGTTCCCAGAAAAGAGCAAAAAAATCAAGTGCACCACAGACAATTGGGTAAGTGCCCAATTGTCCTCTCTATTAGAACATCTCTAAAGAAATGAAATGGACCATTTCAAATTTCTTTAAAAAGATTACAACTAGCAAACACACAGGGATCACAGACTGTGTCTAGACAACAGAGTCTAATAGGACTGAAAATTTTAGTCAGTCTGATTCATCATGGCTCATTACATATGCCCTTTCCTGTGTTTTTCTAGCCCTTTCCCCTTTAGCCCACCCCCATCAGACAACCCTACTGCTGAATTTTACCACATCCTTATAGACCTAATGAAAAATTTCCTAAAATGGAACTTTTAAATATTTGTTACATTTTAAACTAAAAGATTATTAATCATTGGGACAATCACTGTAAAACCATATATACTTTGCAACACGAGTTGCATCTAGGAGGCACAGTGGAGAAAGAATGTTGAACTTGGAGTCAAGAAGACTCATCTTTGGAGTTCAAATTTGGCCTCAGACATATCACCTATGTGACCTAGACAAGTCCCTTAATCCTGTTTGTCTCAGTTTCTTCATCTGTAAAATAAGTTGAAGAAAGAAATGGCAAATCATTGCAGTATCTTTGCCAAGGGAAATGGGGTCACAAAGAGTCATACATGACTAAAAAACAACTTAAAAACACCTAGTTATGAATGAGATATAAGATGAAATATTTCTTCAAAGTCCCTACCCCAATTTTCTATGATATTCCAATGTGGTGTGAATGAATCTCTAGTTCTTAAAAACTATGTCTGCTTAGGAAAAACTCTGTTGGATTCCAGAATGCCAGGAGGGTAACTTTTGTTTATGGAGCCAGGGAGAGATTATATATACTTTCCAGGCAAAGATTTTAGGTTAGGACCAGACTACCTAATTTCAGAAAAGCTTATTACCAGAGGATAGAATATCAGCTAATAATTTTTTTCATAGCAACCCATTAAACTGTACTAAAAAGAGGAATTGTATTCTGTATAGTACAGTAACTGACTTTTAATAGATGAAGTCATAGATTCTTAGATAACTGAAATATGAGATAAATGTTATCTAGTGTAGGTTCAATTCTGATACTTCATGGTGATCATGGTATCTTGAGGTCTTTAATGGTCAAATAAATACAAACCCAAGTACAGCCTTTCACATCGGAAAACTTTTGACTGCTGTCAAACTGCACGTCTATTTTCTGAGGTCTTGAACATAAATATTGACTCTTCCTCAAACAACCTAGTCACTCAGTGCCTCAGCCCATTGCTTTCCAAATAAAGATGGAGAAAATCATAGAATTATTTAGTTGTACTACATATGTAAAACAACCTCAGTTGGGCCCTCACAGCTGCTAGACAATTCTACTACACATCCATTATCAACTTTTCACAGAAGTTCTTCTGAACTTTTTCATCCTTCCTCAAACCTCCTATGACTCTGTTTACTCCCCTCTCAACTAAGAAACTTGCATAACATTTTACAGTGAAAAATGATTTCTCCTCTATCCCTTATTTTCAGCATTTTTTCTATCTACTGACTCCTTCCCTACTGCCTGCAAATATGCCTATGTCTCCCTTAGCCTCAATATTAGATCCTTTCAAGCCTATTATCATTCTATATCACTTCTACCTTTTGTGCATAAACTTGAAAATGCAGTCTACAATAGATGTGTTCACTTTCTTTCCTCTCACTTCTTAACTTCTAAAATCCAATGTCCGTTCTTATTTCTCCAAAACTACTCTCACCAAAATTTACAATGATTTCTTTATGATCAAATCCAATACTCTTTCCTCAGTTTTAGTTGTTCTCAACTTTCCTGTAGCCTTTGACACTTTTGATCATCTTCTTCTCCTTGATACTTTTCTTTACTCTAAATTTTCAGGGCATCACCCTCTCTCTTGGTTCTCTTCCTACTAATCAGATTGCTATTTCTTGATAACCTTTGCTGGATCCTCATCCATATAGAAATTTCTAAATATAGATATTCTACAAGTTTTTGACCTTGATCCTTTTCTCTTCTCCCTTTATAATAATTCACATGGCGATTTCATTAGTTTCCATAGATTTAATTATCATCTCTATGTTGATGATCTACTGATCTTAATCTCTCTGTTGCCCTATAATCTTGCATTTCTAATGTCTTTCAAACTTCTCAAATTGAATGATATCTTAACCTTATCATGTTTGAAATTGAACTCATGATCTTTTCTCCTAAGTTCTCCCACCTCCACCCCCACCTTTCCTATTACATCTCCAACCTCCCAGTCACTCAAGCTCATAACTTAGGCATTACCCTGAACTCTTCATCATCCCTCACTCCCCATAAAACCATCTGTTGCTAAGGCTTATTGCTTTCGCCTTTGCAACATCTCTCAAATATATCCCCTTCTTTTCCCTGACATTACCACCACTGTAGTACAAGCATTCATGCATGGAATATTATAATAGCCTGGTGGGTCTGATGGTTCAAGTCTCTCCCCATTCAAATCTATCCTCCATTTAGCCACCATTGTGATTTTTTTAAAAGCAGGATCTAATTATGTCATTTCCTTAATCAGTAAACGATGGGGACTTCCTATCATCTACCTCTAGGATCAATCCTAGACCATTCCTACTTTTCCAGTTGTCTTACCTCTTACTTCCCAAACATTTATTCTTCAAACCAGTAATACTGGCTTCCTTGTGGTTCCATAAATAAGACATTCATTTATTGGCTCAGGATTTTTCTCTAGTTGTTCCCTATGCCTGGAATGCTCTCCCATCTTCTCTCTGCCTACTGACTTTCAACTTTCCTTTAAGCCTAGAATTCTGTCTTATACAGGAAGTCTTTCCTCTTTTAATTATTTTCTATTTATGTTGTATAAAGCACCTTTATATCCATTAGATTCATCCATTAGATTGTGAGTTCCAGGGCTTTTTTTGCCTCATTTTGTATCCTCAGGATTTCATATAATGCCTGGTTTAAGGTAGGTACTTAATAAATATTTTGACTATTGATTATTGAGGGCAAACCTAGCAGAAGCTAGATACCGCATCATGATTTTTTTTCAGTCAGAGCAAGTCATGAAAAGATGTCATGAAGAAAGTGGGCTTTTGATCTGCTCTGACTGGAGTAACCACATCCATGAAATAATGGTTCCTTAAATTATTAAAGTATAGATATGATCATGTTCTATCATTGCTATGGTTTAAATCAAACTGATAGATATTTATCTCCTCAAAATAGTATGTAAGATAAGATTATAAGGTAATGAGAATAATTACTTCTAGCCACAAGAAAATGATTCATATCAACCACTGGTTAAAGATGTGTCAGGATATGCCAAATACTTATTCCTTAAATCAGTCATTCAAAAAAAATTTTAAAGCACCTTTTATGTATTAGGGACTGTGCAAAGATCTGAGGATACAAAGAAAAGCAAAAAACAGTCTCTCCCTCTCAAGGTTAATTTAAATATATGTTGGAGGCAGCTGGCAGCACTGTAGATTAAGAACTGGTTCTGGAGTAAAAAAGATTTAGATTTGAATTTGAACTCTGACACTTACTTGCTATGTGACTCTGGATAAATTATTTCATCTCAGTTTCCTTTACCATAAAATGTTGATCTGCACCCCTGCCTAATTTCAAAATCTATGGAACAAGATGCCTCTGTTCCAGGTACCATTCCATCTCTACTTTCCAACCTCCTTTTCTGGGTTGTCTTCCTCCATCAGATTATAAGGAAATGAGGGTAAGGACAACTTTTTTTCCTATTTGTATTATTTGTCCAGTGCCTGGCTGTGGCTGCTGTTTCTACAACTACTCCTATTCCTATTCCTTCTAGTCCTTCAGTATCATAGCACATAGTAAGCACTTCATAAATGTTCATTTAATTGAATTGAAATTGAGGCTGAGTTGGACTCTGTAGAACTTGATCCAAGGAACTGACAGTATATTGAGAAATAAAGGCTTAAGAAACTAGTTTGTTCTGCTGCTATATCATCTCCCTCCATAGTAATATATTAATGGCTTTTAAAAAAAATTAACAATGATTCTTTTATCTGTATTATACAAGTTTCTGGGAAGGAACTTTTGCTTCTAGTCCTTATCTCAGTGTCTATTGTGTAGGAAGTACACTCATCTTGATTGCTCCTGTTTGAGGAGAGTTTAAATCCTATTCATATTTCAAATCCAAAGGGACATCCCACTAAGTTGACAACCTGATACAGTAAATAAATAAATTTTCTTATAGGTTGCTAGGTGGCACAGTATATTGAATACTGACTTTTATTCAGGTAGTTCTAAGTTCAAATTCAGCATCACTTATTATCTGTATGACCTTGAACAAGTCACTTAACATCACTATTAGAAGCGATATGTCCCCTCACATGTTAGAAAATGGGAAATAATAGCAGATAATTCTCAGGGTTGTTATGAAGATAAAAAGATAATATTTGTAAGACTTTTTTCAAACTTCAAAGTAATATATAAATGCTTATTATTATTGTTATTATAATATTCCCTTTTTCAGAAGTGAACCATTTTTACTATCTAAAAGCAAAAGTAAATGAATTCTATAGAAAAAGGCAGAATCCATCAGAGAATGATGTAAGATGTCAAGTTGTTCTTTGGATTGAAGATCTTAGAAATAAAATTCTTTTACATTTAAGAAAGCCATTATACTCTTACAAATAAAGGAAAATTCTTTTACATGTAAAAAAGCCATTCTACAAAGAATTGGAATTTGAGGGAATGCTCAACAATTGGGGAATGACTGAACAAGTAATGATATATGAATGTTCTGGAGTTGTTCAGGAAGATATCATGAGGGGGTCAAATTTTAGAGAAGCATGGAAAGACTTGTATGAACTGATGTGGAGTGAGTGAGCAGAACCAAGAGAACATTGTACATATTAACAATAGCATTGTGAGATGATAGCTATGATGGATCAGATCCTCTCAGCAGTTCAGAGATCAAGGACACTCCTGAGAGACCTGCTAGGGACAATGCCATCCACATTCAGAAAAAAACCCCCCAAAACTATGTCTGAATGCCAAGCAAAGCATACTATGTTCACTTTTTAAAAGCTTCTTTAATGTTTTTCTTTCTTTCTCATGTTTTTTCTTTCTCCTTAGTTCTAATTCCTCTTCCACAACAAGACTAATAAGGAAATATGTTAAAGATGATTGTACATATACAACTTTTACCAGACTGTTTGCTATTATGGAGAGGGAGGGGGAAGGAAGAAAAAAAGGTAGAAAATATGAAACTCCTAAATTTGCAAATGGATGAATGTTGAAAAGCTACCTTTGGAAAAATAAAATAATATTTCAATAGAAAAAATAAAATAAAAAATGAAAAAGCCATTCCATTAATGATTTTAATAAACTTTTATTGAGAATTTATTGTAAACCAAAGCACTGGAAATTCAAAAATGAAAGAATTTCAGTCCCTAATCTCAAGGTAGATTATGATCTAGTAGTAAGGCCATCATCCCTTAACTAAGGTGAGTATAGTTTCAAAAACAAAAACAAATTGTATTTGATGAACTTTAATATCAAAATAATAAAGAGCCCGAGGTAGGCACTTAATTTTTCTTTTTTTATTATGATGAAGATGATATACATCAAAACATTTCCTTATGTAAAGAATAAAGAGAATGGGAAGGACTGCATATGAAGTCATGAATCTTCGCAATAAATAACTGGATGGATTTTTTCATATATTTCAAATTTAAGATGGTAGTTTTATCATTGCCATGTTAGTCTCCTTATGAACTTTCACCAAGTGAATTTTGTGCATTTTAACGACATTAACATTTTTCTTTCATGTCTTTCTTTTCTTTTTTTTTTGGTATCACCACTGTTCCTTATCTTCTCCTAATCCAGTTTTCTCCCTCATTTTGCACATGAGGATAGAGAGACTCAGAGAGGTCAAGTGATTTGCTTAGGGCCATATATATATTTAAGAAGTGGTGGAACTAGAATGCAAACCCAGATCCTCTGATACCATGTAACTAGATAGTTCAGCATTAAAAAGTATGAATATTTTGAGTTATCTCAAGTTATTCTCTTGGTATGCTGTCCTTGAAGAAGAAATGATTAGGTTGGTAGAAAACAATGTTTCTGGATAACAAGCTTTGGATTTGATACAGAATAATTATTGTATCCAAAGTTAAAGGATCAGAGATTTAGAACTGGGAAAGAATTTGGAGGTTGTTGAGTTCAGGCCTCTCATTTCATAGAAGAGGAAACTGAGCTCCCCAGAGGTAAATTATTCAATTTCACATAGGTAGTAAAGATTAAAGTCAGAATTTGAATCCAAGATCTTTGATTCCAGATTGGGCATTCTTCCTACTGCATTATATATCATTCTATGATCCCTACTGCATCAGCTGGCTTTGAATTTTAGTTTTCATTGCTGTCACATGAGAAAGTCTAATTAGTTGATTTGTCTGAATACTCACAGTAACCCATATGGCTTGACCTGCTAAGATTCCAAATAATGGTTGCTCCAGAATTGTTACCTTGTGATGTTAATGTTAACACAATTTTGAGACTTTATATCTCATGCCCTATTGACCCATTAACTATAGTTGATTCATTCAGTAAAGGACTGATTTTCATTGTCATATCCTGGTAAAGGAAACAAAGATTCTCTTGTACAGAAGTTGTAGATGCCCATTATCTACCCTAATCATGGGTTGATAGCAATCATTCTGGTCATCATCATTTCCAGAATGCCAAAAATATGATTTGTTTGTTTTAAAAAATACCCGGGGGCAGAACCAAGATGGTGGCAGGAGTACAGCCTCTCCTAGGTGCTTTCTCCAAAATATTTCAAAAACCTTAAAAATTATGACTCTAGCTAAACTATTGAGAGACAGAACCCACAGAAAGATCCAGTGAAGCAACTCTCCAGCCCAAGGTAACCTGGAAAATAATGGGAAGACTCTGTTCCAGGGGGTTGGAGGGAAGGTGGAGCAAAGTTCTTCAGCCTCCAGGTAATAGCCCCTGGGCACCTGGGAGTGCAGGCAAAAAGCAACAAAAACAACAACAACAAAAAAAGGCAAAAAGGCAGCAAAAAGCAGTTTCCTGACTTGCACCCCAGGAAGCACCAAACACAACTTGGAAGATAAGCAGGGTGACCTCTGCCAGAGCTAGTGCAAAGCCTAGGTCCTCAGCTCAGCTTCAGCCCTCAAGGCAGCCCAGATCCCAGGAAACAAAAGTAGGCCTAGGGAGCTGCCCAACAGGAAACCACTTAGTAGCTGTTCCCTGAGTAATCTGCCCACAGAAAGTAAGGGAGTGGAGGGCTCTGTCCCTGGGACAGGACTCTGGGACTCTGACCATATTCAGACCCTGGTCCCAATCTAGGTTCCTCATAGAGCAGGGACCTTCGTCACAGCCCTGGGGCAGAGGAGTAAGCTTGTGGTCATTCACAGACCAGGAGAGCAGTCAGAGACTCACATATTGAGGTCCTTGTGGGGATATCCCAATAATACTCAAAAGCTCTGGAAGCATCCCAAAACAGTCACAGGCTGGGGAAATGAATAAACAGAACAAAAAAAGTAACCTGACCATAAACAATACTTTGGTCCCATGAAAGACCAAACCATACAATCAGAAGATGAGAAAGTCCAAACTTCTGCATCTAAAGATTTCAAGAAATATAGAAGTTGGGCTCAGGCTATGACAGCACTCAAAAAAGATTTTGAAAATCAAATAAGGGAGATAGAAGAAAAATTGGGAAAAGAAATGAGAGAGATGCAGAAAAAAACATAAAAAGGAAGCCAGCAGCTTAGTCAGAGAGATAAAAAAAAATGCTGAAGAAAATAACATGCTAAGAACCAGCTTAGGTCAAATGGATAAAACAGTTCAAAGAGTTATGGAAGGGGCGGCAAGGGGCTCAGTGGATAGAGTACTGGCCCTGGAGTCAGGAGTACCTGAGTTCAAACCCGGCCTCAGACACTTAATAATTACCTAACTGTGTGGCTTTGGGCAAACCACTTGACTCCATTGCCTCGCAAAAATCTAAAAAAAAGAGAGTTATTGAGGAGAGGAATGCTTTTAAAAGCAGAATTGGTCAAATGGAAAAGGAGATAAGAAAGTTCTCTGAGGAAGACAAATCCTTCAGATGTAGAATGGAGCTAAAGGAAGCTGATGACTTTGTGAGAAATCAAGACACAACGATTCAACACCAAAAGAATGAAAAATTAGAAGAAAATGTGAAATATCTTTTGAAAAAGCAACTGATCTGTAGGATGTAGCATCTGTAGAAACAGATGTAGGAAAGATAACTTAAAAATTATTCAAATAACTGAAAATAATGATAGGGAAAGACTCTTGACCTCATTTTTAAAGAATTTCTACAGGAAAATTACCCTGATATCCTACAAGCAGAGGGCAAAATAGAAATTGAGAGAATCCACCAATCTCCCCTGGAAAGAGATCCAACCCCCCCCCTCCAAAAAAAAAACCTTAGGAATATTATAACCAAGTTCCAGAACTCTCAAGTCAAAGAGAAGATATTGCAAGCAGCCAAAAGGACACAATTCAAATATTATGGAGCTACAGTCAGGATCACATAGGATTTACCAAGCAACTATATTAAGAGCTCATAGGGCTTGGACTATATTATTCTGGAAGACAAAAGAGCTTGGAATGCAACTGAGAATCAACAACCCAGCAAAACTGAGCATACTCTTCCAGGGGAAAAGATGGACTTTCAATGAAATAGGGGAATTTCAAATGATCCTTTTGAAATAACCAGAGCTGCACAAAAAGTTTGATCTTCAAGTACAGGACTCAAGTGAAGCATAAAGAGTGGAGGAGAAGGGTAAATTATGAGGGACTTGATAATGATGAACTGCATGTATTCCTGCATGGAAAGATGTTACTGATGATACTCATATGAACTTTCTCATTTAATAGAGAATGTAGAAGGAGCTTTTATAGATGAAGCACAGGATAGAGCCGAAATTGAAGATATAATATATTGTAAAATTGGAGTCAATGGGTGAATGGGAAATTTGCTGAGATTAAGAGAAAGGAGAGTGGAATAGGCTAAGATATTTCATGTAGCTTTTGCAATGATATGGAAAGGGGGAGGCAAGAGGGAATGAGGGAGCCTTCATTCTTATCAGAAATGGCTCAGAGAGGAAACAGCATACACACCCAGTGGGGTATAGACATCTAGAAGAAAAAGGAGAGAAGGAGGACAGGGGGAGGAGAGGGGGGATGTGGATGATAGAGGAGAGGATATATCATAGGAAAGAATAGTCAGATATAACATATCTTCTTTTTTTTAACTTTTTGCAAAGTGCTGGAATTGATGGTCTGTCTGGGACCATGGGACAGGGTGGTTGCTGGATCTCTTGGGTGGGATGTAGGTTGGGGCATCTTGGCCCTAGGACCAGTGCTCTGTCTGCTGCACCACTTGCCTGATCCACAGCACATTTTTGAAGAGGGACAGAGTGAAAGGAGAGAGAAAAAATATAATAGATGGTAGTGGGGAGGAATGGATGGAGGGAATTACAATCAGCAACAGCAACTGTGGGAAAATATGGAAGTAAGTACTATTATAGACTTATTATAAAGAAAGTGATCCACCTGAGACAGAACTGATGGTATCAGAACACAGACCGAAACACATTATTTTTCTCTTTCTTTTACTTTATTTCTTATGAATGTTTTATATTTTTTGTGGGGGAGGGCTATTATGTTTACTCTTAAGCAAGAATATTTAATAAAGTGAAAATAAAGAAAAATTTAAAAATACCATATATGTATATATATTGATCAAAGGTTATGGCCAGCTCATCTTGTAACACTGAGAAAGAGACTCTGTCTCTATAAGTGGATTGTTCTTATGTCACAAAAAATCATTCATGTGATCTATTAAGAATTTCACATAGGGGAATTTCTAAATAATCATTCATAACCTTCATTAAGTACTACAACTGAGCTGGTCTCTCTTAAGGATAATTAGGTCATTTCTAAACAAGTTAAGATAAAGGACATAATGCACTCTCTTTTCAAAGGTTTATTCTGCACTACTTTGGAAAAAAACTGAAGAGAAAAAAGTTCCCTCTTTTTTTCCCCCTCCTCTCCTGGAAAGGCTTGAGCATGAGATTTTGCCATCTGTGCTTATTGATTCCTGACTGTAGCAGCAGACAGATGGATTAGATAAATGACAACAAGCATATCCAAGGGATAAAATACTCAGAAGATAGGTGACTATCTTTTTTGGGGAGGGAATGCTGTTTTTGATGAGTTGTCTTATGATTGGCTACAAGAGGATGGATTTCTCAGCTAGAGTAAACCTTAAAGACTGTCAACTGAGTAGATCTTTCTTTGATAATGGTAAAGGTAGAAATGTGGACAGGATCACTGAGGCAATATTTCAATGACTGAAGAAGGGTGAATTAAATAGCATCTGGTTGTTATGTGTACATGTAAATAAAACATTTTGCTCTACACAGGTACAATAAGGATTAATATCTATGAAAGCATTGAAGAAAATAGTGTTAACCTATAATTTTGTCAAATATACATTTCTAACATAAAAATTAGCTAATATTTTAAAATCAGTTATAGTAAATATAATTAACTGAACCATTTCACAATGTTCTTAAAATGTTGAATAATTTTGAATATGTCACTTAATCTTATTGAATCTCTATTTCTGTATCTGGATATTAGGTAGAAATATGTCATCTCATGGGAGTGTTATTGAATCAATATGAAGCAAGGTATATGAAAACACATTGAAAAACTCTTTAAAAATAAATACATTAGATTATTTTTATTATTAGATTGATAATAGAATCACCTGATATGTGGAACTACATGTCATAAGTATCTAATAACTATTTATTGAATGAATGGTTATCTAAATCATATGTGTTTGTATTGGTGTAGAATTATAATTTCATCATTGTGTAGACTTCCTAATACAGGAATTCCCTGTTTCAGGTCAGATCCTTTATCACTTATAATCCTACAGAGTAACCTGTGTCACTGAATAGTTAAATAACAACTCATCATAAACAACATACAAGCAACAACTAGAGAATAACTGGGCTTCTACTAAACAGCAAAAAAGAATTTAGAGGAGAGAGGCATCTTAGATATTACAGAGTCCAACTCCCTCATTTTATAGATGAGGAGAGGGATGATAGGAGTGGTTGGTTATATAGCTAAGAAGTAACAAAGCAAAGATGAAAATCTATGTTCTGTTACTCAAAGTCTACATATTCCTCTTTCCATGAAAACACATTGCTTGTCTCTGTTAGTAATTTCAAGAAATTATTATCTTCTGTGTAAGTGACGGAGTTCAGAGAAAGGTAGTTATTAATACATGCTGGGGTTAATTAGGAAAGACTTTCTGAGGGAGAACTTGAGTTATGTCATGTAAAATTGAATTCTGTTTTCCAAGTTACCAGGTTGAGGACCTCAGTCTTCTCTGATTTTCCCCAATTTCCTCATTATTTCATATTCACTAAATTCTATTGTGTTTGAGTCCAGATGTGAATTCATTGTGATTTATTTTTTACTCTCAAGGATTAAAAAAAATAGAAATCATAGATTTTTAAAAATAATTCCTTTATGGTGTTGTTACTGCTACATCATCATTTAGTCACTTTATTTTCATATATATATATATATATATATATATGTATTACATTAAATGTAAAAAATTTCTTTAGAATCTGAAATTTTATTTACATGAGCAGTTAAGCATTCATGTTGTTTCTTAACACCCTTGAGTGATGAATTAAAGCCTTATAAGACTACCTGGATTCTGTACTAGTTTGAGTTAATTTGGTAATTCCCATAATCAGATTATTATAATATTAGAGCTGTTATAAGACATGCTCTAAAAAGCAACTCCTAATGGTTAGCAAAGTAAAGAAAATAGAATTTTAGATAATTAGACATTCTTTCTAATATGAGTTAAAGGATAGAACTTTATAGTTACACAATTGGCTGAAAGGTACATACAATACAAGATCCTGCTATGTCTATTGATTGTTGATTATTGGGGAGAAAAGTCATCTGATTTGATAGAGCAAAATTGCAGTTTTATGACATCTCCTCCAACAAGTTTCTTATATATAAATTATTATAATACAAGGATCTTTGTTAATCATAATTACAGAGATAACTCTATACAAAGATTCTCGAACAGCTAAAGTCAAATGAGATATGAAACTGTTATATTCTTTTTAAAGGAGATTGTCACTGTTAGGAAGATGCCCTGAACAAATTTTGAATCAGAAACTTCCTTTTAATAGTAAGGACCACCAGATATTTCTCTTTGCAGTTGATATTGTCTTTACTGCATTAAACCTCAGAACTTTATGAAGTTTATATTTATTCAGAGATTGAATTAATAATCCATATAGGGAAAACAAAATGGTTGAAAAAATAGCTATTGCATAGCTATGAAATGGCCTGTCCATAGAGTTAATTAATTCATCCATCTCATCCATCTCTCCTCTCTCTCTCTCTCTCTCTCTCTCTCTCTCTCTCTCTCTCTCTCTCTCTCTCTCTCTCATACACACACACACACAAACACACACTTAATATTTGGTACAGAATATGTTTACTATTATTTTATTACATAAGATATTTAGTAATTCTTTTAAAAATAGAATGATTCTAAGGATTCAGCAAGGTGGACAGGGTAAGCAAGAATCATGAGCATTTAATAAAAGACACAGCAGAAGGTCAGCAAGTAGGCAGTTGGAAATTTTGTCCAAAAGATTTGAATTAGGCAAAAGTACTGTTTCTAGAACTAGGGAAGGACAAGGTAATGTGGAGCCTAAACAACTGCCCATTGCTTCAGGATTCAATTGATGCTAGATTGTAGCAGGATTAGCTGAAACTTAGTTTCAGTTAAGAAAAGCAGAGGAAGTCAGAACATTCCTTATACACAGACTACAACTACTCTTAAAAATGTCAGAGCATATTTAAGAATCTTAATTAATCTTGCTTTAAGCATTTATTGTCTTTTAAATTTAGATAAAATTGCCACATCGAAATCAATGATATATTGCTTTCCTCTTCTTCCTCTCTTCTTTTTCTTTTTTCCTCCCTCCTTGTCTTCCTCTCTCCCTTCCATCTTTCCTTCCCTGCTTCCTTCCTTGCTTCCTTCCTCTTCTTCCTTCCTCCCTTCTATATTTCTTTGTCCTTTTTTCTTCCTTTTCTCCTTCTCTCTTTCTTCTCTTCTTTCCTTTCAACTTTTCCTTCATTTCCTGTTTTTTCCCTTGCAGATACTATTTTAAAGATTTTAGTTAAGAAATTTTATGTTTTTCATATCAGAATCTTTTTAGTTATTGAAATATAAAAATAGCAAACATTAATAGCATATAACTTTCTTGAATTTATCAAACAGGTGAACTTGCTTGATCATTTGATGCCTCTATTTGTCATAAATTTATAAATAGAGCTATAAAGAAGGTCATTCCTCCCACACTCCATACCAGTATGAGATTCCCTCTCTGGAGTCAGCAGGTTTCCCCATAGAGAATAAGGGCTAATATACTAGGAAAGTGTTTGGGTAACAAACAGAAAAATAATGTTCAAATTAGTGTTTTTGTCTGATTTAATAACAGAGCTAGATCAACTACATGAATACTTATGTAAATAAAATTTTATACCTTTTCTTTAGATCATAGGATTTAGTGCTTAAAGCAACCCTAGAGAATCATTGAGTACAAATTCCTCATTTCACATATCTAGAAGCTAATAACTAGAGAAATTAAGTGACTTGCCCAAGCTTATAACAATAGGAAATAGCAGACTCTG
Source organism: Macrotis lagotis (assembly GCF_037893015.1). Classification (NCBI taxonomy): domain Eukaryota; kingdom Metazoa; phylum Chordata; class Mammalia; order Peramelemorphia; family Peramelidae; genus Macrotis; species Macrotis lagotis. The sequence continues at coordinate 120,255,570 of NC_133660.1, read as the reverse complement.
TATTGGAACCCATACCTCCTGAACCACAATCCAGTAAATACTAAACATAACTGATAATGAATTGTTTCCAGGAAGATGTCCTCTGAAATCTGCTTTAATAGAGATGGGATTAATTTATAATTACCTGCAGGACTTGTAAATAAATGATGTGGTCAAATCCTTAAAAAATTAGACTAAATATGTCTTCTGCAATCTTGTTATAGTTCTTCATTTAATCTACAAAAAATTCTTGATAGATAAAAATATATTTCAACCTAGTCCAAGAGCAGTGGACTCTTAATGAGTTTTTTCCTATCAATTTCTTAGTATTTTAACATGGCAGCACTCATTAAATTTATATTGAAATATTTCAGTGATAACATAGAGATATTCCAAACCTGCTTAAATAGAAATGAAAATTCTATACATCTACTGAATCATTAAATACCCCAACTTAACCCTGATTATTCAAACCTAGACCCAATGCATGGCCCCATCTACAATATCCATAAAAACAGTTACCCAATTTCATCTGAAAAACTTCAGTGATGGAAGACTCAGTGCCTCTTGTGGAACCCATTTCATTTTGGAATAGTTCTCATGATTAGGAAGAATTTCCTTATATTGAGTTAAAATATCTCTGTCCTATATATTTAACTTAAACTCTTCTTTTGGATCAGTTCAAGTACTGCTGAGAAAAATAACAACAGTAAAGATGACAATGCCAGCAACAACATTGCATTCACTTTATGATGATGGTCTGTGTTCTATGGAAAGTATTTTTACAATTTGTAGGTTCTGGGACACATACTATTTCAAAATCTATACTACTTTTTTTTTTAGTTTTTTGCAAGGCAAATGAGGTTAAGCAGCTTGCCCAAGGCCACACAGCTAGGTAGTTATTAAGTGTCTAAGACTGGATTTGAACCCAGGTACACCTGACTCCAGGGCCAGTACTTTATCCACTATGCCACCTAGCCTCCCCTCTATACTACTTTTGAAGGACAGCTAGGTTGTACAGTAGTTAGAGCAACAGCCCTGAAGTCAGGAGGATCTCACTTCACATTCATCCTCAGATACTTGCTACTTCTATGACCCTTGGCAAATCACTTAACCCTAATTGCCTTTAAAAAAACAAGCTATACTACATTTAGGTTATTTTAAATTTCTCCCATAATGATAATGGGGATAGTGAATAAAAGGCTGATCTTGGAATCAGGAAGACTTTAATCTTGTTTCTGAAACCTACTAGATGTGACCATTCAGTGACCCAGGTCACTTAAGTAAGATGATCAGTGACAAAGGATCTGTTCATCTGTCCTGGTCCAGGGAATTCCTTAATTAGAAAGTCTACACAACAAGGAACTCATAATTCTATACTAATACCCAAAAGTAAAGATTGGATATAATTTGGATAATAATTCATTCATTCAACAAACATTTCATTAAGCACTTATGACATGTAGTTTTCACAAAACAGGTAAATTACAGAACAACACAATATCGATTAAGTCAAATCACAAAAAACCATTCCTTCTCACTTTCTTTTTTTCTTTCTATAGTCTGCATAATATTTTTCTTCGACCTTAATTTGATTCTCCAGAGAGAGTCCTAACTTCTTTCAATTAATTCAGAAATGTTGAAAGTATGCGTGGCAGAAACATGTAAATGAGTAGTTATATAACATCTTCATTGGCTAGCTGATATTTAAAAGGTTATAGAACCCCAATCTTAGAGTCATAAGAATTGAGTTCAAATTTTAGTTCTATAGCTTCCTTGATATATGACTGGTCGATTATGATATATGATGATATATGACAGGCCGATTAATTATGTGGTGACTGAGTTTTCCCTTATGTGAATGAGAGAGTTGACTTTGATTAGCTAACCAAATCAAGTAACTTGGATGCTGTGGCATCCAGAGTTAGGCAGTCAATAAGCATTTATTAAAATACTTACTATGGGGTCAGGCAGTGAGCTAAGAGCTAGGAATATAAATTCAAGCAAAAAAAGAAAGATCTTCCCTACCCTTCAATGGGCAGGGAGGAGTTGAAGGTACTTGCTTAGGTGAAGAGTGGCAAGGGCTAGAGTTAGAAGCAGAGTTGGGAGGAAGAAGGACAACAAAAATGATAAAGGGTCACAATGCCATTTAATTCAATTTAACAAATATTTATTAATTGCCAATATTTACAAGTTACTTAATCCTGTTTACCTCAGTTTCCTCAGCTAAAAATGAGCTGGAGAAAGAAATGGCAAACCATTTCTTTGCCAAGAAAACCTCAAATTGGGTCGCAAAGAGTTAGAAATGACTGAAAAAAAATGAACGGCAACTATTTGCAAAGCCCTGGAGAAACAAATATAAAAATAAAATTTTATCTACTTATGCTCACTCCATCAGCTATGTTTTTCATATGTTCTCCATATGGGATCTACTTAATATATTGGAGGTCTTCATTTGTATCTTTAAACATTTTGTGTATGCTAGTGCCACACTTAGGACATCCATCTGCTGCACCTTTGTCTTGATGCTTTCAGCAGCTCTCCGTATTAAAGATCCTGGTTAGTATATGCTTCATGCCACTTAATATGCCACACAGTTATCAGGATCACATTATATTTTTGTGCTGAAAATTCTTTGTCAACTCTTATAGGATAAATGATTTCAACTTTGAAGAAGGATAAAGCCAGGTATGTATGAATGAAGAAAGGGTTGAATTGTTCAGGGTCAGAGAAGTGACAAGTGGCAACTTGCTATTGAGGGAGGTGGGGGGGAGGTGCAGTATTTTAGCAGGAAACTTTTCACTTGATGATCTTTTGTATCCTGCTCTCCTCATCATTGTTTTCATGCAATTAATTTCCCCAGAAATCTATGTTGATATATGAGAAAGAATTTTCAGGTACAATGGATGAGTGAGAGCCTGATCAGCAGAGGGGCAACATGTTGTGTTTTATTTATGAATAGGAGAGTTTATTGTTCCCAATATTTTATTTACACAGGACATAAAACATTCTGTTCTTTTCATAAATATATACATGTATACATATGCATATAATTCCTATTCTTATATTATAAATATTGGCATTGACATGTGACATGTCAAAATTTGGAGAGGCATTGTTAAACTCTGAAACTTTGAAATTTGAAAAAAAATCAAATTTGTCTTTCAATTCCAGGACTAGGTACTATATTCAAATTAGTTGATTTGCAGAATAAGGTATTATAATGCTTATTAATAGAGTGCAGGGATAAGTTAAGTATTCTTTCAGCACAATATATACATAAGAATAGAAACTTCTCTCAAGTTCATGATTCAATGACTTGGGCAAAGGAAAATAATATAAAATAAATGATGACATGGAATTGAGATCCAGGCTTAGATTCACCTAAGCAAACGCACATTTTTTTTTTTTGCTGTATGTCACCACTGAGAAATTCTCTCCTCCCAGCCAGATGTTTAAAAGAGAGCTGAAAGAGTACCAAAATGATATCCTCAAAAGAAAGGATGATGAACAGAACTTTTCTCCTTAGTTCCTCTTAAAGCCTACTGATTGGATAACTCCTGCTGGCTCAGTCATCAATCCTCTTTGAAGTCACTCTAGACATGGGGACTGATCAAGTTGCTGTGTTGCTCAAGTCCTTAAGTAAGTGGCTGAAGCACCTGTCCCATCTTTCATGGAGTCAGAGTGCTTGTTTGCTCCCATTATACTCATAATGATAATAATTATAGGGCTGGAGATAAAGTCAGTTATTTTTGCATAAACTCACAAAAAGGCTTCCTTCCTTTTTTACTTATTTATAAAATCAGACTGCTGAATAAGATCATCTTTAATTTCCTTTTCAATTCTAAATCATGCCTCCCATGTATTAGGGGGAGTAAGTTTGTATATTTAGGATTAATTATGATGAATTAAATATTTCTTTGCAAAAAGATAATCTGAATGTAGTGACTAAATAGAATTGAAGTACAAGGCTTCCCCCGTACACACACACACACACCATCAATAAGGGCTGGAACCATTTATAGAGAGCTTAGACATCTATTAAGGATACTGGCACATACTGGAGGTGGAATGAAAATCTAAGCTAACTGGTTATTTCTAGTGTGGGCCACAGTAGTCAGCATTAATATGATAAGTTGAGGAGGGAGGGAACACTACCTAAAAGGATTAGGGAAAAACTTTTTGTGGATATGATACCTGAGTTGAGCATTAAAAGAAGCTAAAAATTTCAAAAAGTGGAGGTGAGGAAGTTAAAGAATCTGAATGACTGAATCTAAGGAACATTACTAAATCTAAAATTCATTGTAACATAATTATAGTGATTTCTATCTTTGTAAAGGACATATGTTTTCTCTAAATGAAACTGATATAATAAGTACCACAGATATAAAAATCATCTATTTTTCAGAAATTGGTTCACCCTGGCTAAAAATTCTCACTCTCTGATACCAGTTGGTTGAATAAATAAAAGTTATTCTTCAAAGTTAACCTTGGAAAATGGAAATGAGAAATAAAATAATTCGAGGATAGCATTCACATCTGTAATTTATACAGGATGTTGTGGTCCCTTTCCAATACACACAAGTTTTCTTTCATTATACAAATATAATATGACTATGCCATCTCATTTTATTGTCCAAGGGTATAAACTAATGAGATTCTGGCACTTAATCTATCCTCAATAGGGTGTCCCACACTGTCAGCATCTCTAACTTGCTTGTGCTAAATTTGGTCAGATCTAGACTCCAACTGTCACTGCATTTTCTCCCCATTCATTACTACCCCCAACCTGTCTTTGATGCACCTGTTCCCTATTACATATGGATCTGGAAGTGAAAGATAATTGTAGGATTGTAAATCATATTCAATTTCCACTGTTCCTGATCTTGGAAAGCTTGCATAAAGTCTAGGGTTTTGCTGTTGAAAATTTCAAGCTCCTTAAGACTGAAAACTTGTAACTATACTTAACCAAAAAATGTGCTTTGAAAAGCAATATGATGAAAGAAAAAACTGATATTAAGGCACTATGGAGCCAGGAATAGTTATTATTTGTTTTTTATGTCATAGACCTTTTTTTTTATAAACCATTGACTGATTGACAGAGATCCTTTCTTGTCAGTGGAGTACTTCAAAATTAATTCAATATATTGACATGATTATATGATGATACTTTTATTCTGTGAAACATAAAAATAACACCTAAACCCAAATAAAATGTTGCATGGAAAAACATGACCCAATACTTCTTGAGGCTTCACAACTAATAAAACATTGATTTCTATCTGGTTTAAATGAATTTTTTGACTCTGATGAGAAAGATCTTGCTATCTCTTGTTAAGATTACTGTCTAGTCTTCTTCACTCCTCTGTGAAAGTCTGACTCCATGATATTATGGCTTTTCCTTTGACTGTCCAAATCATACTGGTAATTAGGTCTAACCAATATGCCTTTAGGGACAAAGCAGTTTTCTGAGAAAGGGGCAATTGTCCCAGTCATTGTCAAGGAACAATAACAGAAGGTGGAGTTCAAAGCCAAAGGAGAGTTTATAATCTAGGGAATTTAGTCAAAAGGCATTTAGGAGAGTCCATGATGTCTGTTTCAAAGAGAGATGAGGGACAAGGAATAAGATAAGGGAGCACAAAGGAAAAAGAGCTATTACATGATGGTTTGTCTCATTTCATCTGTTGACTATCTTTGGCTAATTGAACCTCAGTTTCCTCATTTGTAAAATGAAGGGATCTGATTGTTTTAAAGGTCTCTTTCATCATAAACTCTCTATTTTGGCTCTTTCCATGTTATTGATGTAGATAGGCATAAATCATGAATAATAAAAACTCTCTTTGAGGAAAACTCACGTGCTGAGAAAGTTAAGACTTAAGAATTAAGAAAAGTTTGTGATTCTCAGTGTCACAATATTTGTTTTAACTCAAATGGGTTAACATGTAAAGAGCTCTTCAAATTTTAAGGTGCTAAATAAATTTTAGTTGTTGTGGTTATTGATATAACACAAATTTTAGAATTCTTTAAGTATTATATTGCCAAAATCATAACTAAAGATAGTAAGGAAATGGGATCCCCTATATTAAAATAAATTAGCATTACACAAAAACTTTTCACATCTAATTCAGAAAGCAAGACATTTGTATAAACAAATAAAGAAGCACTGACAAGGAATAAATCAAATGAGAAAAAGTTTTCATTGTATGCAAATCAAGAGGGGTTGTAATTATATTTTATGGAGTGATAAATGAATGAGAGTCACTGGAATGTATTTTGAATTTTATTAGGCTTATATTATTATGAATTCCTGGGGGATATTAGTTGACTTAAACTAATCTTTTCTATGGCCTTTTATTTCTATTAGTTATATATGTCAGTATGTTAAGGATTTGTAATTAAGATAAAAAAGGATATGATTTTAACTGTAGAAATCATATGATATATTATTATATATTATAAAGATGTATTTCCATCTGCTTTGTCACTGTGTCCTAAAAACAATGGAACCTTTTCATATAACTTGTAACTGACCATTCATACAGAGGGTTGTCCCAGAAATATCACTACAGTTTTAAGCTATTAAAGTAATTTAAACTTAAAACTGTACTAAAATCCTATATATGATATCTCCATCATTAGAATTTAAGGTTTTTTTTTTTAGAACAGGGCTTATATTGTTTCTATATTTGAACTTGGTGTTCATTTATCTATTCATTTCCTGGATAGAGGAAATCTCTCTAGCAATACTAACTGTAATTTAATAGATGAATCTTAGAGAATTGCTTCACTCCCAAAGTGACTATAGAATCATCCAACTAGTAATGGTAAGAGGCAAAATTTGAATTCAGATCTTTTTGACTTAGTCTATCACTCTTTAACTTATGTCATGGTATCTCTCTAAGTCAGTAGGCTGATAAAAATCTCTTCTTGCAGCTACATTCAGGATATTGCATCTTTCATCACACTCCCATCCTTATCCCTGCTACATTGACGATGTGATATAACACATTGGGACTAGAAAAGAGAGTCTAAGTATTTGAAATCTGATGATTCAGGCAAAGTGCCTGGCTTTATGAGTGGGTGCTTATTTTCATGGTTGCTATATTGTATGTTCTATTTCTTAGTATTCACACCTTCATCTGCCAATGAAAATAGTAATGTATATTTCCCACAGTACCAGTGAGTTTGAAATGTGTGTGGCATTGAGATGAATGGTTGCTTTTAGTTCTATTAATAAAATAAATTGTTTACATTTTATAGCACTTTAGGACATAGCATTTTACCTACATTGTCTCATATGATCATTACATCCAAAATCTGAGGGAAGTTCTGTAATTCACTGTCCCAGATTTTGCAGATGAGGAATTTGAAGTCCTATTAAGTGGAGTGACTTGCCTGATAATATATAACTTTTTAGTGATATTGAAATGGCAGAGACAGGATTAAATCGCAGATCCAGTGCCTTATCCACTAAACCCAACTTTCACTCCTTGGAAAAAGTGAGATGTTCTCTCCACCCCTTCCAGCCCACTGCATTCATTCAGTTTATATGGGATGTACTGTCTCCAGGTTTCATTAATTTATGTTGATTCTCTCACAATCAGAAAATGATTTCAACAAGGATGAGTTATTATAGCTCAGTGATTTGGGTAAGCAGATCTTTTAAGTCATTCTCAGTAGAATGGTCCTTCCTCTGGAAGCTGGTGACCTCCCTGAGAGCCAGAGTGGCCTTAGAAAGAGAGAGGAACAGTTGATATAGTGTTTGCTGCTTGACAGCTCCAGGAAAAATGCTAGGAACAGAACAAAAGTCTGTATACAATATTTTTAGATCTGACCAAAGCCTTTGATACTGTTAGTTGTCAGGGTTTATGGAAAATTATATCCAAATTTGGTTTCCCAGAGAAGTTCATCAGTAGTGGACATCAATTCCATGAAGATGTGCTTGCCCAGGTTTTAGATAGTGGATGATGCTCTTGAGATTTCCCAGGCACCAATGGAGTGAAACAAGGATGTGTCCTTACTCCCATACTTTTTAACATGGTTTTCAGCCATGTTATCAAATGCCTTCACTGAGGATGAACATGAACTCAAGGTCAGCTACCACACTTATGGCAAATTCTTCAACTTGAAAAGGCTTCAAGGCAAGACCAAAGTGGAGGGAGTATTGGTGCAGAATCTTCTGTTTGCAGATGACTGTGCATTCAATGAAGCCTCTGAAGCTGGGATGCAACAAAGTAGGGATTGATTCTCTGCTGCTTGTGCTCATTTTGACCCAACAATTAACACCAAGAAAACGCAGGAGTTCCATCAGCCAAACCGCACCTTCCATATGTGGAATCATCAGTTACAGCAAATGGAGAAGTTTTGAGTACAATGGATAAGTTCATTTACCTTGGCAGTGTCCTTTCTAAGATGGTACACAATGTTAATAAGGTTGACACACACGTATTGCCAGAGCTAGGTCAGTATTTGGGAGGCTCTGAAAGAGAGGGAGAGAAGAAGTATTACTCTGACTACCAAACTAAAGGTCTATAGAGCCATTGTACTAACCTCAGTGCTATTTGCCTATGAAACCTGGATGTATTCTACCAGCGCCATGTCAGGAAATTGAATTGCTTCCATTTAAATTGTCTTGGCAAGATTCTGAAGACCACTTGGCAGGAGAAGATACCAGACACTGAGGTCCTTTCTCAAGTTACACTGCCTAGTATTCCAACGTTACTACAAAGAGTACAACTATGATGGGCTAGACACATTGTTAGAATGTCAGACATATGCTTGTGAAAAAAAATTATTTCATGGAGAGCTTCCACAGGGCAAGTGCTCAAAAGGGTGTGAGAGGAAGCAATATTGAGACACTGAAGGTCTCTTTGAAGAATTTTAGAATTGTCCTGTATAGCATGGGAGCCGTTGGCGTAGGACTGCCCAGCATGGTGTGTCCTCATCAGTGATGGGCTTACTCTCTATGAGGAAGGCAGCATTGAAATAGTACAAAGGAAATGAGACTTATATAAGTTTAGAGTTCCCACCTCAGGTGTGCCCATGGACTATTTGTGCCCAAACTGTAGTAGAGCATTATGAGCTCATCTTGGTTTAATTAGTCACAGCCATACACATTGTTATTTATCTCAAACATAATAAAGTCATTTTGCTCTTCTATAAGGAAGGACAAGAACCAACCACCCAATCTCGATCTAAGAAGGTAGGTAGAGCCATAATTAGGAGGAAGAACTACAAGGCCTTTGTTCTATGGTTCCAGATCTTTAGGGGTGCCAATAACATTCTCCCAGGATATACTTTTTTCCTCAGTGGCTGCAACTCAGGGTAGGGGTTTTCCATTGTGCCCCCACATGCAAAAATCCCTATCTGGGAATCTGTAGATAAGAATAATTGAGTTTCATTTAACCTTTTGATAAAACAAAAATAGCAACACCAATAGCAAATATTTATATTGTCCTTTCTATATGTCAAGCACTATATAATCATATTTCATTTGATCTTCACAATAACTTTGGGAAGCAGATGCTATTATTAATTATACTTTGCAGAAGAGGAAACTAAAACAAATAGAAGTGACTTACCCAGGGTCACACAAACAGCAATTATCGGGGAATGGATTTCAACTCGGGTCTTTCTGATTCTAGACTTTTTGAAAGGAGCAAAGCAGCTGTTGGAGTATAGTATTTCTGTTCTAACTGGTTCATTGAAAAGGTAAAATATCATATATGCACTAATAATAATAACTGACATTTTCAAAAGCCCTTTGCATACATCATTTCATTTGAATCTTGTTGAGTTTACTATAGTATTAATTTCCCCATTTTGCAGAGGAGGAAACTGAGATTCAAAGACATTGGCATGTTACAATATCTAGTAAGCATCAGAGAGTAAAGATTTGAACCCCATGTCTTGACTCCAAATCAAATATTCTATCCATTATGGTGCTCTCTCTATCACCTGCATGCTGCTAAAGCAAACAGATTTCTGTTTTTTTATTGAATCTTTTCCATCTAGATTTGGTCCATAGAATTTGTTGGCACATATTTATAACCTGACACCCTGAGATGTCTCCTACACTGTAGGAGATTTGGATGATGCAGACAACAGCATTTCAGTGCATACTTCCTCCCCTCTCCAGTCTTGGTCCAACTTTTGATTATGGTGGCGGTAGGTTCCTCCTGGAACAAGTGTTTTTTTTTCTCCCTGGGCTTTATTCTTAGACAAGTATCCCTCTTCTTCTTTCTTGCCTACTTTTATGGGTATTAAAATTGCTAGTTATACCTATGATAAGCCTTCCCTAGGTCTAGGTAACCTAGAGATTATATATGATTTAAATGTAAGTTGTATGCTGACTTAACTGTACTCATCACTGAATAATGTAGTGAATCTTTTTGGCAATTAAAATGTTACAGCTCCATCTAAACATACAAAGTCCACCTTTAATTATAAACGTAGAGAAGTTAGGATAATTTTATGATATTTTCATATAACACATTAACACCAAGATACCTTATAAATTGCTATTTAGACTTTACCTAGACTTGCTTTCTAGATTATATCATTAACGGTTGCTTCTTTTGCTCCTGCTACATCTTTTAGTATCTACACATTCCAAAATTGTCTCTACACCTCCTCCCTTTTTCCATAAGCTAAGATGGAAAATGGCTTAGAGGACTATCTATGATATATTATTAATGCTTAAATTCCCTAGAATCACATACTCAAGGGCTGTGCAACTGATTTTAGGCTATCATCTTTTTATTAGATATCTGTATACTATTTATTTCATAGTGTTGAGAGTTTAAAAAATGAACTCCATGAATGCTTCATATATAATCTAGATGCTGTGGAAATTTTCAAAAAATATAGCTTCCACCCTGACATTCTTGTTTGAAATTTCAGTGAACATACTCATGACTTCCATAAGAAGTCTAAAAACTACACAGTTTATTTATTCTTGTGAGCATAGTTAAAGTATCTGTTTTTAAAAATATAATGAGGAATTATAGATGATCGAATTCAATTGAAAAAAGGTAAAAATATTCTAGATAGTAGATAAAATGCATATATGGGCAAGTATGGATTTGGGGCTGTAACTATGGTCCTCATAGGTTTAATGCTCATTGAAATTTTGAAAATTCAAGAACATTTTTCTGTTACTTGAATTTATCATTTCTGAGACATCATAGAATTAGCTAGAAGGCACAAGAAAGATCTGTGTTAGTTCAATAGCTTTCACTTTATAGATGAGAAAACAGGTGCAGAGAAAATAAGCGACTCATCCAAAATCATTTAAAAGGTGGCATAAAATCATCTAGAAGCATCAGTCAAAAAGCCCCCTTTTTTTAAAATAAAGATATCTTGGTCATCAATTGTGCTAAGCATTCGGAATAAAGGAAAAGGTTTTGGAAGCCAAGAGACAGAGATGATGAGGGAGAGCATTTGAAGCATGGGAGAAGGCCAGAAGAACTGCATGTTGTTTATGAGGAACAGTAAGATGGTCAAAGTTGCCAGAGAAGAGAGTAAGATAAAAATAACAATAGAAAGATCTTGGCAATCTATTAGATAAGAGAAATAAGTGCTAATGAAGAGTTGTGAATAATATAAGGATAGCAGACCTAGGTAACTAGGAGAATAGTAAGGCCCTTGACAATAATAGGTAAGATACAGAGTGGCTAGTTTACAGGGAAAGATATTGAGTTCCATTTAGGACATGTTGAGTTTGTGGTCAAACAACCTGATTGTGGTAGAACAATAAAGTAATTGTTATGTGAGATATTTATGGAACATCCAGTTTGAGATGTTCAATAGGTAATTTTTGATTGAGATTGGAGGTCAGAAGAGAGTAAGGGATGGGTAAATAGATCTGGGATTCCTTCTATTAGAACTTATCCTTCTATTAGATCACAATGTTTCCCATGCCAAAAGAGAAATAAATCCTAAGAAATTGGGAGAAAAAAACAATTACAATACAGGCAACTTTCTAAATATCGATAGGTAAAATATAAGTTTTCCAAAGATTTAATAACTTAAAATTGCTCTAAGTATTTTGGAAAACCCTGTGTATGTGTGTACACACGCACATATACACACACAAATATATATTTGTGTTCATATGTATGTGTATATATATATATATATATGTATATATCACCCAGTTTTCCAATACTTAATATATGAAAAACATGATAACATTGTATTGATATTAGCAATATATTGCATTTATATAGTATTTTATAGTTTTGAAAGTATTTTCATTTACAATTTTGTAGAATATCAAACTATGCCATTTGTCACTAAACCACAGGAAAGAAGAAACCTCATATCTTAGTAGTAAAAATTCTAAAAGTTCATGGGGTGGGAACCACTGGTTTAAACAATTCTTCTATATTGATAACTACTTCTTTCATTTTACTTAATGGCCATTTTCTAGACTGTTTTTCCCCTTCTTTGTTTGTTTTTACCACTGGGGTTGATAATATAGTGTAAAAGTATTTTGTGCATTTGTATCAACATTAAAGGTTTGTTGAATTTTAAAAGTGATAATGGGTACATTTGGGCAGAGAACTCTGTAGCTTCATAAAATATCTATCTTCCTTCCTCCCCTTGCTCCCATCTCAATTCCCACTAAAATTACAAGACAGACTTTGTGAAACAGATATTGGGTCAATATTCTGAATCATAGAGATCTGGAACCAAATGGGATTCTACTAGTTATTTTATTCAACCTCTTTCAATTTAGGTCTGAGAAAAAAAAATGAGGCTTGGAGAGTTTATGTGACTTGCTTTAGCAAGCACAGCCAATAACAACGAACAGAAACCTGAAGGGACCTCAGTTCTTTGACTCCCTGAACAACTCCTTCCCAGGGAGGAAGGAAGGCTGAAAAGTAACATAGCAAAAGACAAAGAGTCAATCGGGGATTGTGGCAAGCCAGCCTTGACTCTCCAGGTAGATATGTCCACTTCCCAGTGGGAAAAGTGGGACTGGCATTCAAGAGGAGATAATTCTGGGGATCCAGATTCATTAGCAATCTACCTAAGGATTATAACTATATCATATATATATATATATATATATATATATATATATGTTTGTATAATAACCCATGGGAACAGATGAAATCTACAAGATTATAGAAGGATCATAGAAAAAAAGACACAGAATGAAATTTACTTTAGCCATTTGGTGCTTGGAAGGAAAATGAATTTAACTTACATATGACATGATACAATATAATATGATACAATGCAATATAATACACATTTATTAAACATACAATGTACCATATGCAGCCCTGGGGTTACACCAGGAGTTCACAATCTAATAGGAGCAGACAACAGACAAAATTAAGCTGAAAAGGGTAGGGCCAAAGAGAGGGTACCTAGTGAGGACATGATGATGTTGGAGTAAAACCCAAGAGGTACAGTTGGAGGGGAATGAAGAGTTAATGAACTTCTGGGCCGTCTTTGCCTTTTGGGGAAGATTTCTTTTACTCCACCTGACAACCTTCCAATATGAGGGACAGAGATAACTGAGGATGCTGATGAGGCTTGAATACCAAAGTTGAGGCAATTTTTGTGATGATGAGTTTTCTAGTGTTGAGTTTTGTTTTGTTTTTTCCTGGAGTGGCATGATAATGGTTGGGTCAAAACCAAGCAGTGCAGCTGGAGGCAAATGAGGAAGACTTAAACACATAGTACAAACATGAGGGTGATACAAACAAAAAGGGAAATGGGAGAAATCTCAACCTGAATAGAGAACTAGGGACATTTTGCAAACTTGCATTTAGTGTGTGACATTTTTTGCATTTCTGGCTAAGCTTTGTGATTGTTATCTGTGTTCCAATGAAAGCTAACTTCCTTCCTAGAGAAAAATGTTAAGGGATTCAAAGGATATTTCACCAAATTTCAGGTTGTTAGGGATAATGTAGTCTCCTTAAGGAAGCAAATTCAAGGTTTTGATGGTATATAAGGGGTACAGTGAGGTGCAGGAAGGAAGATTTGACTTCTGTTGAGAATATGGAGAGTGGACAAGTATTACATAGAAAAGGAAGGAAATGAAAATGATGGCTAACTTGAAAAGAACAAAAAAAATAGGTTTGAGGCTCTTCCTGAAATAGAAGGAGCTAGGTGCTCTGAGGAGGAAGCATCTATATTTCCTCTAAGAAATCATAATAGTAGAGACTTTGGAGCTTTGAGGTGAGAGTTAATCCAGGAAGGACCAGAGAATTGGATTGTAGATTTAGAGTAGAATTGAAAAGTAGTGGTATTTGGGGATTCCCTGCTCAAGGGTTCTGAGGAAATCTGTCAAGCTGACAACAATAAAGAGGTCTGCTGTCTTTTCCTAGGTGTCTACTCAAGACATAACAGAGAACCTGCCAAGAATGATCAAAACAGATTACTATTACTCACTTATTTTTTCTGTATTTTTTAAAAATAGTATTTTATTTTATCCCAATTACATATCAAGACAATTTTTAATATTTATTTTTACAAGATTTTGAGTTCCAGATTTTTCTTTTTTCCCCTCCCCTCCCCTCTTCTGAAAATAGTAGGCAATTTGATATAGGTTATACATGTAGTTTCATGTAAAACATATTTCTATATGTTATGGAAGAAGAAACAAATCATAAGGGAGAAAAATGCAAAAAATAATAATATGTCAGAAAAAATGCTTCAATTTGCATTCAGAGGCCATCAGGTCTTTATCTGGATCATTGTGTTACTGGGAAGAACTGAGTCATTCATAGTTAATCATATTATTATCCATTTCTGATGATTCTTATGAGTACATATGATAAAAGTTGGGTAAGAAACATCAAAGATAGGGGCACAGTGTTATTTTCCTCATTGCTGCCCACTGAAGTCATATGGGATAGGAGGGAAAAAAATTGGTTTGTGGTGTGAACATCGTTTCTGAGTGTAGCAGAAGAGCACAGGATACTTGATACTTCAGTACAACTTCATGTAAAAAAGTCTAGAAAGTGACTCCCCAAAACCACCCTAATGAAGGTATTTTCTGAGAATGGTATTTGGTTTTCTGGAATGTGGTTTAACATATAAAGATGACAGATTCCTGACCAGGGTTGGAATTTAACAAAGGTTGATATAAATTTGCCATATGCTTTACAAATCTAATTTTTTAAAAAGGGTTTAAACTCAAGTGAATTAGAGAGACAAAGATCTATGTATGTCACCAAAACTATATGATACTAGAGAATAGATTCAATGAACAAAGAGCTATTGAGATACTCATTGTTTCAGTCCATTGGTGTCTCCTGGTGGGCTGTGCTTCATCCTGAACTTCATATCATTTTTGTCCCTAACTCAGAGAAATGCATAAATAGAATACTTGTCAAATTTGAAAATTACCTAAAATCAGGGAGGAAAACAACTAAAATATCAAGTGATATATCTAGGATTGTAAAAGATCTTGGCAGGCTAAAACATTGAACTGGATCTAATACAATTGAATTTAGTTAGGCCAATTATAAAGTCTAACAATTGGTTTCAAAAATTAATTTCATGAATACAAGAAGGAGGAGGCATAGTTATAAACCAATTGGTCTACAAGACTACTGACTTAAATGAGCCAATGATGAGCAGTATGAAGTGATAGCCATAAAGGCAAATGTTATCTTAGCCTTTAAGGGGGTGGAGGTGGGGAGCAACAAGCATTCAGAAATAAAGAGGTGATAATCCCTCTGTACTTTGCCCTGGTTCACCTCTTTTATTTTTTTTTCCTGGATGAACATTATAAAGATAGGAAGTACATTATAACTTGAGAACATCCAGGATGATTCAGTCTGTACTTCAATTAGAAGGAACTGTTTTACCTGGAGAAGAGAAGACTTGGGGGGAGGGGGGAGGGGGCAAGATAGCTGTGTTTATGTATTTGAAGGGCCATTGTGTGGAAGAGAGGTATACTTATTCTGTTTAGTATCAGAGGACAGAACTAAGGCCACTATAAAAGTAACAAAGGTACAAGCTTAAGTTCTATATCAGAGAAAAACAAACTTCCTAAAAATTAAAACTAGCTAAAAGTAGAGTGGTCACAGAAGTGATTAACTATGACAAAACCATGCAAAAATGTTCAATAAAAATCACAAACCTTATGGAGGAAATGGTATTAGGGCTATAGCCCTCAAACTCTTCAATGACAAGTTAAAAAAAAGATAGGAAACTAATAAAATGGCATTCAGTTTTATACATGTCAAATTGTTAAATGCATAAATACCATGATAAATAATGGTGGTATTCTCAAGCCATGGGCTGATTGGGAAGATATAGAGGGGATAGTGTTTGAGCTTGGATTAACCTTCCACCACTTCAGGTTCCTACTGCTGAAGAAAATATATAATCAATATAGCACTTTACCTCAACAAAGAAGTTGGAAGTAGGTATACAAACTTAGTGCCAAGGAAAGTCATAACTCCCTTGCATGAGGTTATCAACTGTGCGATCTGAGTCTCTGGCAGTATGAACCCCAGTGGGGGACATAGATAGGACCCCCTCTGATGGGAAAGGGATACATTTTCCTTGAGGTACCATGTTGACCCTCCCCTCATAATGATGGTCCAGTTCCATTTAACTATTTCTGATTAGGCAGCTTGCTAGAGTGTCAGGTAATCATTACTTCTCTTCTGAGGGGAATACATTGGGGACTTCCTTGTCTTTCCTTTCTGAATTCCCCACTTCTTATTCCCCAAAGTGCTCTCTACTATTCTCATCCTTCATTAATTCTAACCATATCCTGGGTAGAAGAAAATGACCTTTGCACCTCTCTTCCCAAATTGCAATCTGGTCTTTCTTCTTCTCACAGGTCATAATGCATGCTAGTAGTACCCCTCCAAATCCACGCCTCCTGATGCATACCTGGGTCACAGCGATACAGTTTACCTCAATGATGAAATTTCTTTATGCTCAAACTAATCCTTAATATATCAATCACATTGGAATAAATTCATATTTTCAAAATAAGTGTTAGAGAAAAATTGACTGGAGGTCTTCATGAATGACTTCTTGACAAATATATAAATATTTGTTTTTTTTTGGAGGGGTTGGAGTATGGCCAGTTGGATTGGTAAATGGCAAATTCAGTCTCTTCCAACTCTAAGATTCTGTTATTCTGGGAACTGAGAGGTTTTGCAATCTCTTGAGGTTATATAAATTTTAATAGTCTTAACTCTGCAATTAGTCACCTGTGTGACCTTGGGCAACCAACTTCATCTGTCAAATGAGTGTGTTAGATGAGATGATTGTATCTAAAGTTTCCTTCCAACTTTAGAATTTTATGATTCCATGAGTCATCTGGTGCATAAGTTGAGTCATAGGTATGTTTCATGTGTCAAAGTAATTCTGCACCTAGCAAACAGGTGCTAAATGAAATTATCCTGTATCACAAAAATGCTGGTTTTGACTAGTTTACATGTTCAATAGTGTAAATGACTAGAACACCTATCCTTTGCCATAGACTCCACTACAAGATACAACATGCAAAAAGTATCACGGTAAGTTATATTGAAATGCATAAAAGGTTTTGAAATATAAAATAGGCAAAGGCTACTTTTCAGATGCCAAAGAGCTATATAAACACAAACCACCTCTAAAATGAGAACCTGTAAGGCAAGTTTCCATCCAGAGGAACTGGTTACAGCTCATTAAGGTGCTTGTAGAGGTAGACAATGGGATAAAGAAGGCACTGATTTTTACCCTTAGCTCTAATATTCATTAGATGAGAATAAAAAGAAATTTGTTATTTTATTCCAGTGATTTGGAAGTTATGATTGAAAGAGATTCAGGTTGCTAATCTGTTTGTGTAGCATGGTGCAGTACAAAAAATGTCTTGAGATTGAGTCCTAGGATCTGCTACTCAGAATTTGTGTGACCTTGAACAAGTTATTCATTTTCTCATGGTCTAAGTTTCCTCATCTATAAATCAAGGGAATTAGTCGACTCTCATTTATTAGTACCTACTATGTGTCAGTTACTAAACCCTGAGGATACAAAGAGAGGCAAAATGCCACCCATGCTTTTAAGGAGCTCACAGTCTAATTGAGGAGAGAACATGCAAATAATGATGTATAAACAAACTGTACATGTGATAATTTGGGGGAATATTCTCAGAGGGAAAGAATAAGATTAAGGTCTGCCTTGGAAAACTTTCTTGCAGAAGATGGCATCACTGTGTTGAGGT
Organism: Macrotis lagotis; assembly: GCF_037893015.1. NCBI lineage: Eukaryota > Metazoa > Chordata > Mammalia > Peramelemorphia > Peramelidae > Macrotis > Macrotis lagotis. Next base: position 120,237,395 of record NC_133660.1, on the reverse strand, counting down.
CAAGGTAAAGTGATCAATTGTTGCTGATCAGACCAATTTGAGCTTGGGAAGACTAGCAAGGTTGGGCACAAATGTGAATGTTTGGTGTGGAAATATTTCTAAATTAAGTGCATAAAATAAAATGTAAGATTAACATAGTTATAAAAATATTAAAAAGAGCATGTCTTTGATTTTGAATTGAACATTACTTTCACCATGTCTCTGCCTATATGGCAATCTAACTTTCTATGTAAAGGAGATCATACTGAAGCAAACCTTCAACTAATTTAGAAAAACTGAAAAATAACTGAAGTCATCAGGACAGGATCTGATCCATTTTTAACTCAGAATTTTTATTTATTTATTTGTTCCTTACTCTTGTTTCCACTTAAAATGTTTCTCTGGGTATTTTCTTCTTAGTGGGCAGATATGATTGAGACTATTATATTCTCTGTAGTCTAGTATCAACCATAATGCTTTATTATTTCATGAATCCATAATTTCATGATTTCCTGTGCATGAGAAGTCCCCTCATCAATGGAGAATGCAAAGCATTTGCAACTTTGAGACTTTCTTTAGAGAAAAATAAATATCACCATGTGGATGACCTTAAGTTAACTTGCTTGTTCTTAGAGTTTAGATAACACTTTTATCACCAGAACCATACCTGAAACTTTTCCATTTTGGTAGAGTATGCCAGAATTTGCTTGCCACTGGTATCATTTTTCAAGAAACACAATGAGGAATCAATCAGAGGAGGACTTTCATGGAGGCATTGGAACAAATCTCATCAAAATGTAAATTATTTCCTTTTTTAAACTTTTGTTTAGAGAGTTATTCCATATTTTGTTCACTCATTTATTTATTGAAAGTATGAAGATGAAAATAAAAAATTAAAAATAATTAAATTATAAATTTATTAAAGAAACAGTACCACTGCAGGGATTGTCTTCTTACTATTTAATTATTTTAGATCTGGCAACAGACTCAGCTGGATCATGGAAGATCACCTAACCAAAGAGAATGTTTATTCTTGTTAAAATATAGTGCCTTTGTGTATGGATATAAATGTGAGAATATGTGCATATATATGTGCACATATGTATGCAGTTGTGTTCATGTGCATGCACATGGTTGCATGCCTCTGTATATTCATTCCATGTGCATGTTTGTGCATAAATTTATTCTTAAAAGATTCTCTTTACAATTCTCTTCAGCTTCAATGCAACAGAATTTTTGAGAGTCATGACTGTATTAAACACATTTTTTCCTATCATAATTTTAAAGCTAGAAGAAATTCTAGAAATCCTTAAAACTGAAGCTTCCATTTCACAGCTGAGAAGATTAATGCACCCTTAAAGAGGTTAAACAACTTGAAGTCATAGAGGTAGTGTATGAGGTGGAATTTGAAACCAGATCTTCCTAATTCTGTATTTAATGCCCAAGTAATTATTCTTTGATACCCTGGGACCAATTATGGCCTTGTGAAAGAGCAAGCCAAATGTTCAGGTGGCATGAGAACTAACTTGTATCTTTGAGGTGCTCGGGACTAGAAATGGAACCCAATTAGTTCAGTCTTCTTGAGGCTGATGACACATTTTGTCCTTAAGGTACCTGGATGAGTGGACAGTGACATATCTCGAAGAAGCCCCTGATTTTGAACAGTACTAACAGAATGGAGAATTGTTAGGTTGAAATGAGAAATACAGAACAGCTCTTGCAATCAATCAATGAATGGACAATTATTTGTTAAGTACTGACCTGCTTTAGATATGCTTCTCCAGGAATGAGTTCAAATTCAGTCATAGTGGTCCTGGATATGGGACAACATGAAAAGCAGTTCTCTTTGCCTCCCAAGAGTTGGCTTCACATTTTAACATAGACATAGTTTGATAGTACTGTGATAGTGGTGTAGACAAGCTACTATCTCTAGATAGGAACTGGTGTGTGTGTGTGTGTGTGTGTGTGTGTGTGTGTGTGTGTGTGTGTGTGTGTATTTTCCTAAAGGAAAAGAGACTGGAAAAAAATGTCATTGGCTGATCAGTCAATCAACAAGCATTATTAAGCATCTGCTAAATGTCAGGCAATCTGGATACAAACACAGAGAATGAAACAATTCCCATTCTCAAGGAGCTTACTTCTTAATAGAAGCTTAGGTTCTAATAGAGTGAGGAGTAGGAGGAATTTTCTTTTAATAGAAATAGAAATAGAGCTTTAAATAGAAATCCCTGATGCTGTTATAACCCAGGGTAGGTCTATGTTCCTAGTTCTCCTCTGGGCTGTCATCCTCCTCTGTCCAAGAAACATCAACCATTCCCTGGCCCATACTGTTCTGGGTGGGAGAAAGAGAACAGTAGTAGTGAGACTATTTTATTGATTCACACAGAAAATGGAATATCATTTCTTAGAGGTGAAGGCACTCAAGTAAATTTAATCCTCATAGGTCAGAATTGAAAAAGTTCTTTAGTTATGTTTTTGCTTTCGTGTTTTCTCCATTAAATTGCCATTTCTCTATCAATCTACCAATCCAAATTCTAGACATGCCTTTATTCATTCAAAAACTTTTTTGTATATGTTTTATTAAAGTTTTCTTATTAAAAATCAGTGCAAATTTGCCTTCTTACCCTCTCACCTCCCTTCAACCCTAACCCCATTAAGAAAGAAAAACAAAGCCTCTATTGCAAACATGTAAAGTGAAGCTAAACAAATCTCCCACATTGGCCTTGTACCCAAAAAAATGTCTCAATATGTATCAATTCTATCACCTATCATGAAAGTGTTTCATCATAAGGAGTTCTCTTGGATCATAACTGATCATTGTATAGAGGAGAGTTCTGCAGTCTTTCAAGATTTTTTGCTTCCAATATTTCAATAAATAATTTTAGATTACCACAAATTCCCATGAATGCATTGTGTTGGATGCTATAGGGAAAATGAAAGGATAAACAAAGACTAACCTATGCATTCAAGCACCTTGGCTTGTGTTCATCTTCAGCATAAAAATCTTCCTGCGTTAATTTAATCAATATTACTTTCTTACTTATTTTTTAATGCATTTTGTTTTGATATTATGGATATTTCCCAACAGTCCTGCACCATGTACTTCCCCCAAAACAGTTAAGGAAAATTTCCACTATTCCAACATTGCTTTAAAACTTTTTAATTCCTCTTATGAACTTCCTTATTTTTGTGTGGACCACCATTATCCTCCCAATCACCAGCTTTGTACCCAAAGTCATACTCTACTCATTCACTTGCATGATCACTCAAATCAAATTAGATATTTGGAAAGTGCTTAGAACAGTACCTGATGCATCATAGACATTTATTCTTGTCCCTGCCTCCCTTGTCAAGTTTTGTTGATACCTTCACAATATTTCTTGTTTCTGTCCTCTGCTTTCCATTGAAGTAATAGTCATGCTAGTTCAGTACTTCATTACCCCTTGCCTAGAAAATTGTACTCAGTTTTCTCCCTGTCCCAAATCTGTCCCTTCTCTAATCCACCCTTCCCATGGCTGCTATAATGTTATTCCTAAAACAAAGGAATGAAAAAGGCAATGTCACCCCCTGCTCATGTGGCACCCTATCACACAGACATCTATGTTTGGTATTTAAAACCCTTTAAAATAAAAATAAGGCTCCAGACTATCTGTCCAGGCTCATCATGCATAACTCCCTCTTCTGTTCACTCTAGTCAAGCCACTCTGACTTTATTTTTCACAAACGACATTCCATTTCTCAACTCCCTACCTTTGTTTAGATTGCTCCCCAGGCCTAGACTCTCTCCCTCTTCAGCTCTGCTAGTGTTCTTCAGAATCCCTAGTGTTCTTCAAAAAGTTCAGCACAGAGATCATTGCCTTAAAAAAAAAAGCTGTCCCTATTGTGGCTCAGTGGATAGAGTCCTGGAGTCAGGAGTATGAGTTCAAATCCTACCTCAGACACTTAATAATTACCTGTGTGGCCTTGGGCAAGCCACTTAACCCCATTGTCTTGCAAAAAGAAAAAGAAAAAGAAAACGCTATCCTTGATCCCTCTGTGCTAGTGCCTAATATTAAAACGAATCTGTATTTATTTTGTATATCTGTGTATGTATGTATGTGTGTGTGTGTGTGTGTGTGTGTATTTGTGTGTGTCTTCTCTCCTCCAAAGGAATGTTATGTTCTTTGAGGACAGACACTGTTTTATTTTTGTCTTTGTCTTCGGAGCACCTAACACAATTCCTGGTCCAGAGGTGGTACATTTGCCATTACTAGGTACCATTTTAAGTGCTGTAAATCCAAATTCAGTTAAAATGAAAGACAGTCCTTGCCCTCAAGGAACTTATATTCTAAGGGAGGAAAACAAGACTTAAAGAGGTGCTGAAAAAGGAGGGAGAGATTGAAGGGCGGGAAGGGGAATTAAAGTGCTTGGGAGGGGGGCATGGTAGAGAAAGGCTTGTAAAGGAGTCAACAGTCTAGCTTCAAGACCAATGAAGATAGGTTGCCTCAAATCTGCTTGCAATGAATGTTCTAGGAGGAATCAATCAATCAGGGGAGCTCACAATGGTAGTTGTGTATTTTCAATATAAAAAGTGGTCCAAGAGTACAGAGAGTTTTCAGAGTGAAGAAGTTTCTGTGACATGATAGACAAAATTCTGTGGAGATGTCAGGAGTCTGTATAGGAAAGAAGACACTTAATAGATACTTGTTTATTGATTAGCTCATATTTCTATGCAAATAGATGTTGACAAAATGCTTTCCTTATAACTCTTGATATAGGCAATACAGAATTAAGATATAAGATAGGTATGACATGATATGATGCAATATAGCCCAATGCTAAAATTGTATATCCATGGACTCTGATGAGCACAAAGGAATTTTTCAATGAAAAGTGCTGCAGATAGACCAGTGATTAGGAAGTAGACACCGTCTATGAGAAAGCAATGTTTGCAAAGAAACTGAGCCCTCAGGCTGCCTAAAGGATGTATCACCTTGTAAAAGACTCAGAAGTGGATGCTGAGCCAAAGGAAATTGAGAGGAAGAGAAAAGAAGGGCAATAAGGGGGAGAGGGGAAAACTTCCCAATAAGGAGGGAGTTCAACAATGGTTAAGTATTCTTACCCAGGGGAAGGTTTATGTATACCCAGAGGAGTGGGCATCAGCAAATGCAAAGCTTCAGTGGTGGTGGTGTTGGGGATATACACTTCCATATGATGTATGTAGGAGATACTCAACAGTGTAAAACATTCCCACTGTTACCAGCAAAGTTCAAAGGGGTTTTGTAGTTCATTCTGCCCAACTCCCTTGATAGGCTACACTTAGGGACAAATACAGCAAGAACAAATGCTTACATCAGAAGTCAAAATGACTAACTCTTCAGAGTCACAACTATAGGCAGTCTATTGGTGAGAATGGGGAAGAGAATTAATAGCGTGATCTTGTATTGCTCTTTGTGTCTTGGGTTGAGATTTGTCTTTTGCAGACACAATTCTTGGTCCAGAGGTGGTACATTTGCCATTACTAGGTACCATTTTAAGTGCTGTAAATACAAATGCAGTTAAAAAAGAAAGACAGTCCCTGCCCTCAAGGAACTTATATTCTAAGGGAGGAAAACAAGACTTAAAGAGGTGCTGAAAAAGGAGGGAGAGATTGAAGGGAGGGAAGGGGAATGAAAGTGCATCTAGAATAAAGGGATGATGTCTCATTGCTTTTATAATATCCAACAATACCTAATTAGCACCTTGCTAATATTGCGTGAATATGTTTGTTGACTGAGCTTTTCTGGATGACAAGATGACATCAAATGCTACTGATTAGGTGCTTTTATAAAGATATTAGCCTAATGACTACTTTACAAAGCAATTTAAAAAGTCATAGGGATATAGATATATAGGGATTTTATCGGTAGGAAAATCAATGATGTGGTGAGGAAACTCCCTCAAATGCTGCTCCTTCTTTGCATCTTGGAGAATTGCTGAACATTGAGAGTTTAAGTGAATTACCTGAGTTCATGCAACCTACCAAGAACTGAGGCTGCATTTGAATTCCAGTCTTCCTGAGTCCAGGTCTATTGCTACCCAGCTAGAAAAAAAATCTAAAAATAAACTAGTTACTGCCCTAAAGAAGCTTTACAAATTAATTCAGATAAGTTTTTATTTCATCTTATTGCTTTCCAAAGGACCAGTTTTTCAGATAATGGGGAGAAGGGAATAGGAAAGATCTTTCAAAGAATTGCTTTGATTTAGTAGAATGAGCCATGAATTTGGTGTCACAATTCTTGGATTTGAGTTGTGTTTCTGGTACTTTCTAGCATTGTGACATTAGGCATTTAATAACTTCTTTCCCTTTCCGCATCTGCTGAGTTCAAGATGATACTACCTGCCCTACCTTTGTGGCAGTGTTGTTGTCAGGATCCAAGGAGATAATAATGTATGTTGTTGTATCAGTCTAGGGGGACCTCATTATCATGGACCATATAAGTCTATGTGAACGATGTGTCAGACTGTCATTATTTGGAGGCTTTTGAATTATTGTGTGCCTTACCTTGTAACTGCTATGTTTACATAATGCAGGTGTAATAATCCCTGATTCCCCTACTGCAATTAGTTAAGTCTTGACACTGCTCTAGCTCTAATGGTTGATTCCTATTGGTTTATTCTTCCTTAATTGCATCCTGACCCTTACTGAATAGAATTCTTTAAACAGTAGTTACTTTCCAGGTTGCTCCAACCTAGGACCATATATCCTACAGGTATATTCCAGTTGGAAACTTCACATATCATCTGGCTGTTACATTTCCATGGTTCGGGAAATGCTGGGATTTTAGGGATGATTTAGTGGGCAAGAGTTGACACAGGACCTGCGTTGCCTTGGGCAAGTCACTTCAGTTCTCAGGTTTTATTCATTTATACAATGGAATGATTCCAGGTTTAGATCCTCTTTAAGGCACCTTATAGTTTCATATGTATGTGAATACATATCCAGCATATTTAAATGCAGTGATATATTCTTAACATAAGTCTCTAAATGAGACTCATGTCTCAACTTATAGAAGGGAAGTCAAGTCAAAGATTTTAATTGGCAGTCTAGAGCAAACAGTTATTGTGGACTTCTGCAATTTGAGCAGTATTCTTTCCATTTCTGCTAAAATGGCCTGAAAAACAGATAATGGAGATCCAAGTGTCCTTCAGGAGTTCAACAGATAAAGTTGTGATGCCGATGTAGTATTAGACTTCAGGACAAACTGATGGTCCACAGAATGGTGTTCACACAATGAGCAAGTATTTATCAAGCAGCTACCGGCTTAATAAGTGTAATAAGTATCAGGTGACTAATAATATTAGGATGGGAGAACAGCCCAGAAAAATAGGGAGATTGAAAGGGATATTTTCTGAAGGATTTACCACTATAGGAAAAGCAGTCTGTTTGACTGTTTTGGCTAGGAATATTGGTGAATCAATCAACAGGAAGGGGACAAAAATGCATTTATTAAGTACTTACTATATTACAGGCACTAAGCTGAATACTGTACAAATATTATCTCATTTGATTCTCACAACCTCCCTGGAAAGTGGGTCAACTTATTCTCATTTTAGAGGAGGAATATAAGGCAGGGTCACCCAACCAGCAAGTGTCGGAGGCCAGATCATGCCTTCCTGATTCTAGGCCCAGTACTCCATCCACAATGCCATCGAAATTGTGGATGAGTGATATGATGGATGCAGATACAAGTCTTGCTGTTGTGAGAACAGATGGTGATAGGGTGTTGGTGAGAGTTGGAGGATGTAATGGGAAGAATGAGAAATACTTGCAGGAGAGAGTGGTCTGAAGGATGCTTTTGGCTTTAGATTGGATCACCTTTTTTGTTGTTTTTGTTACCATTTGGATACCTGTTGGCATGCTCAGGCAATCTAACTTGTATTTGAATACTTATAGTACCAATACAGGGGAAGTAAATAATAATGAAGCTGTCTTGCTTTGTTTGTCTGACTTTTACCAGCTGAGTTTACTTCCTGTTTTCTGTTCATAAAGGAGGGCAGCCAAAAGCATAGACAAGACTTTTTTTTTTAAATATTTGACATTTTAAAAACTTTCTTCTAAAAGATAAAATCAATTTTCTTTCCCTTTCCACCCTCCCCCCCTACTGGAGGAAAGCAAATAAAAATATACACTGGTTGCAAATATCCATAGTCAAACCAAATAAATTTCTTGGGATTCATATGCACAGACTTGGTCCGTAAATGGGCTTGCTTTATAATAGGGATGCCCTATAGAGTCCTCTAATAGCTTTGGATCATAATGTGACCAAACATCACTTTTGGCTTCTTGAGCCATTTTCTCAGTGTTACTTCTGAGTCATTCTTTACATCTAATGTGAAAGTAGACTATCTAGACACAGCTGCCTGGAACACAACCATTTCATAATCTTGTTGCAATCTAACTCCATAGGGTTGGACAGAGGTGGAGGATGGACAACATAACTTCCCTGTGCTCTCATGCAGCTGCAGCTTATGGTGTTGAAGGAAGGAAGCTGAAAAGAAAAAAATAAGTAAAAGAATAAAGGTACAATGAAATACAACCTGAAATGGGAGCCTCTGGAGTCATGCCAGTGGAGTATTGCTTTCAGGATTCTGGCTAATAATGATGGTTGTCAGGGCAACTTGACTTGCATCAATCAGAGAAAGAATATCATTATTAAAAAAAATTGTTCACGTGTATATTGTGATTTATATTCTAAGGAACATCCAAAACACTTTACATGAATTATTTCAGTTTGTTTCTCAATTATTCTGTGAGAGAGTTAATTACAAAACTATTATTATCCCTTTTAACTATTGTGAAAACTGAGTCACAGAACTTTTAAGTAACCTACTGAAGATCACAAAACTTATAAATGGAGGAGCTTTTCATTTATTTTGAAGACTATAGTCTTCAAATTTCATTCATTGTATTGAGGCACAGAAGAGTAAAATAACATGTCACATTTATATAACCTTTTTAAAGGGCTTTCATGCATATCATCTCTCATGTATATATCTCTCAAATATTTTATATATATGATCTTTCATGTATATTATTTTATGTTTCTTCATAATCTCTTCACTAGATTGACCAAAATAACTTTGGAAAACTATTCTATTAGACAGCTCAATGGTTCAATGGTTAGACTATTGGAACCAGAGTTCAAAAACAGTCTAATTACTAAATGTGATCCTGGGCATGTCATTTAACTTCTTGTCTGCCTCAGTTTCCTCATCTATAAAATAGAAATAATGATAATTTCTACCTCCAGGGAGTTTTGTGAAGATCAAATAAGACTGTTATAAGGGTAGCTTAGGTCATAGCTATGACCATTACTAAATTATAGAGAGGTTTATAAAAATTTAGACACTTGTAATTTGGAAGAATTCCTCACAATAATCTTGTGAAATAGGCAGAATGTGTGTATATTTTCCCTAGATGAAGAAATTAAGACAGAAATGATTTTTCTAGTTGCTGCTATTGTTTAGCCATGTTTAGTTCTTTGTGACCCATTTGGCAGAGATACTGGAATGTTGTGCCATTTCCTTTTCTAGTTTAGTTAACAGATGAAGAATGGAGGCAAACAAAGGTAAGTTTACTTGTGCAGGATCATACGACTAGTGTGTGTGTGAGACTAGATTTGAACTCAGGAAGAATAGTCTTCCTGATTCTGTGTGGGATGCTCACTTTAATCACTGTACCACCTAGCTGCCCTGACTTCCTCAATAGGTCATAGCTAATGAAAAGACAGGATGGGGTAATAGATAATATAATTGGAGGCAGAGGCTCCACTAGAATCTTGCCTCAGGTATTTATTAGCCTTATGGAAAAGTCAAGTAAGCTCTCCTGCACCTCAGTTTACTCATCTGTAAAGTCAGGGTAATAACACTGACATGATGGCCTTAAAGGACTACTTAAGGAAAATTCTTAGGAGACTTTAAAGCAATTTCTAAATGTGAGTTTTTATTATTAAGTGAAAGCGATAAGACTGGAGTTTGAGTCTTCTGACTCTAAGTTCATCATTCTTTTTTGGCAAGCCAATCTACCTACCTATGAGAAGTTCAGTGGGGATAATATCAGCAGACATGAATCTATAGCTACACAAATAATTTTCATTTATGTTGAGTGGAAAAAAGAACAACCAGTCACACATAACAATTTTTTGAGATGTGCCCGTTCATTCATGTTCCTAATAATTTCTTTCCGTTAATTGATCAACAGGCATTTTATTATTAAGCATCTCTTCTATGCCAGTCACTGATGAACTGGACACATAAAACACAAAATGCAAAATAGTTGCATATATATATATATATATGTATATATATATATATATATATATATATATATATATATATATATAAAACAAAGAATTCTATGCATGGGTGCTCATATGACCTCTAATTACAAGGGAAGTTAGTATAATTCTTATGAGCCAAGAGTACTACTTGGCTAGAGCCTGGGTAGAAATTGGCAAGTCTAATTTGAACAGAGCAGTATCATAGTTTAAATAATTCTTTGAGTGCCATTAAAATAGTTTCATTTATGAGAACAAATCTAATAATACCTTGTTATAATATGGCTCATTAATTATATGGTTTTGGATGTTTCATGGGCCATATAAATCTCTTGAAATATAGAAAATATATAAAACAAAAATTCGAAATTACACAATTATCTTTCTTTCATTTTTTTTCTCCCTCCCACCCTTCCTTTCTTTATGTTGGCTTTATTAGGTAGAATGAGTAGAACTGGATACTACTCTATAATTTGGATAGGAAGTGAAATAAGAGGACTGCACTTAAATCATGAAGTTTGAGAATGTACAGCTTCCACTCAAATCAGACCCAACTGAAGCCATTAACAGTGATTACTAGTAAAATCATGTAATTGGCATGACTCAAAAGACCTCTATATGTACCCCAATTCTTAAGAACCTTTACATTTTACATAAAAAAGACAAGATGTGCAGTTTTTTCCTCCTCACATATACATTCTATATTGCAATAGGTTTTCCATGTGTTGATAAACTTTCTGTATATCAATATCAATTGAAATCAGTTCAGTGTTTTCTAAACTAGTTGCAGATAGTCATTTGCTACTTGAACAAGTTCCATGTAACCACATCCATGAACCTCTGGATCATTTGAAAAATATTTCTATTTCATAACTTGGTACAAATAAAACAAAAAAGCAAGTAGATCTGTGACACCTACTTACTTCCCATTCCTTCTCTGATGCTTACTATCTGCAAGACCAGGAAGCAAGTAACTTAATCTCCCTGTTCCTCAGTTTTCTCATCTGTAAAATAAGGAAATGAGACTTAGTCAATGGTGCCAAACAAATAGAAATAGGAACTGTTAAAGCATCCATAAGGTCCTCCTGTGGACAGCAAATTGACTTAGAAAAACTCGCTCAAGTATTTCTTTTAAAAAATTAATCCAGCAACCCATTAAAATCAGATAGGAACCGTATTGGTATGATTCAAGCTGCACTTTGGAAACATTGTGGGTGGCATGCAGCCTACTGATGTTTGTCTTTCTTGAAGAAAACCATGCTGTAAGGGAGGTGAGACCACAACAAGCACCTGAATTGAATTTGAGTGGGGGAGGGGTTGTGCTAAGTCACCAGAGTCACTTTCTCTCTAGAGAATTCTGGATCCAGTGGCCAGATATGAATCAGGGTGACTGGAGATAGACCCAAATGTGGTCCACTGGCCACATGTTAATAGCTAAGTTACATTCTGGCTCCAAAGCTACAGTTCTATGATACCAATTTTTTGTGTGATTTTTTTAACAGAATAAGGGGGATGAGCAAGAATAGGGTCTTAGGTCTCTTTTTATCTTGGTATGTGATCCCAAGGTTTATTTTTTATTATTGAATAGTTTAAGATTTTTAATTAATGAAGTTACTTAATTATTTAATTTAATTTAAAATTATTGAAAATAAGTTATAGGCAATAATGAAATGGGATTTTAGGAATTAAGACACTTTAATTTTAAGAAAATAGAAATTTAAATAAATTTCTCCCTCTATCCCAATATATCAATGAGTAGGGTACATGGGATGATGTAGCTATGCTGAAATTTAACAATTTTAATAGTCTGAGCTGATTCCCTGTTTCATGCTAGTTGACTTTTTCACTGGCGAGAACCCTCTTTTTGATAGAACATATTCCCAAATTCTGTTCTCTTCTTCTTTCCCTCCTGTTTCTTTGGTCTCTACCTATTGGTTCAATATACAGGTTACATCTTGGGACACCTGCCTGGTGAACTCTGCTCCCTCTCTCCTGTTACATTACACCTACCCCACTCAGTCATGTTTGATTTTTGTTTTGTCATACTGCTAGATGTGACTTATAGGAGATTTCATGTAATTGGAATTTGAATAGGATTGGCTCTTTTGTTGCTGCCGTTGTTGCTGTTATTCCAGTCCCAGTTTTATACACTGCATTTCCCCTATAGTCACTCCACTATATGAAGAAGATCAAATACTCAAGTATGGTTGCTTCTGAACTCATGAACCCTCAGTGTTGGGGGAGGGGGAGAATGTGTAGGAGGGAGAGTGCATTGAGATAAGACATGTTGCTGCTAGTCCTTCATTTTTGAAGAGGACCAATGACATTACAGATGATGTCTTGTGCATAAATTGTATTGAACTAAATCAGAGTTGCACTAAGTTGTCAGCCTCAATCTCTCTTCCAGAGTCAGCAAAGTCTAGTGGCAAGACAAAAATCAGGACAACAGGTGATGGCTCAGGATGCAGCTGATGACAGTATCTTTGATGTCTGACCTAGCTTTGATTGCTCTTCTTTAGCCATCTTTGGGGCCTTTGGAACAAATTGTTTTCATCCAGTCATTTCTCTGGGGGAGAAGTTTTCACATACTTGAGATAAACATTCCCCTAATTCACCTACATATTTGAGGGCTTTAGGGTTACCCTCAACCTGGTTTAGTCCATCTGCTGAGATGGTTTAACTGGCCATAGCCCCTGAGAGTAGGGGTGCTGCTCTGAATATGAAAATATTGAATTAGGTGTGTCTCAGAATAAAATAATTATTAGATTATTCACCTGTACTATGATTTCATGTTTATAAAGTTCTTTCTTTTCAACAATCCTGTGGACTATGTAGTGTATCATTACACTCCTTTTCCAGATAAAGAAACTAAGGTCCAAATAGACTATTCCACTTAAGCTCAAGGACAAGATTTGAATCCGGTTCTATTGATTACAGGTTCATTACTCTTGTCATTATACTATCCTCACTCTTATTTATTCATTTTTCTTTTATTTCTGGAAAAGTAACTTTTTGAGGGGTTCATTTAAATATAGTCAATTTATAGTTACTTATTTTATATTTCACTATCTGTGATCAATTTTCCAGTCAGTTTTATTTCTCAGTTCTCATCTGCTTTTTGGCTTTCTACTCTACCATCATTTGGTGTAGACTTGGGGAATTCAAATTAATTACAGTACTTGTTAAAGTGAAACAAAATGAAGAATGCAAAAATAATGAGGGAAAGCTATATGCGTTTCTAAACCCAATTTTTTAAAATTATCTAATGTTTTGGATTATTTAGATCACTCTTCCCTTTTATCCTCATTAACATGAATGATAATGAAAAAACTAGAACTTCTCCTTGCAGTAGGATAGTAGTGATATCCTTCCTTGGAGTGGAAAAAAATTTCTCCATTTGTCCCTACTGAATTCTGTCTGCTTGAGGAAAGAGTTACTTCTAGAGGAGAAGCTGTATGTCAAGGTTATTCAAGTAGTAAATAACAAAAATCATAATTCAAGCTCCAAACCTCTGAACTCAGGTTCAATCTTTATCTACTAAACTACACTTTTTGACAGTACAAACAAAATCTTGTTTGACTAGTGTAGAAATGTATTTTTATAAATGTGCTTAGAGATGAAAAGTTTTGCCACATTCACCTATTGCTTTTTCAAATTATGACTTTCTAGCAATATTTTTATCCAGTTTCATTATTATTATTTCTAATTCCCAGGTCCTGGGAAGAGGAATAGAGAGTAACTCCCATGCTCTTCTTTTTTTTTCAGCATTCATCCCTATGCATAGGTATATTTTTAAGTTACAAAATTTCCTTTCACCCTCCCTTCCCAACCCCTCCTCTCAGCTGCCAACAGTCAGATTAACATTGTACATACATATTTTTGTTAAACATGTTTACAGATTAGTCATTTTTGGTATGAAGATTAAGGGAAAGAGATACATAAGAGATAATAAAGTGTTCATCAGATTCTAAAGGGTTTTTTTTGTTGTTTTGTTTTTCTTCCTCTGGATGAGGATACCATTGTTTTAGCTCTCTGGACTGCTGAGAAGAGCTGCTTCCATCATTGTTGTTCATCTCACAATGTTTTTGCTAATGTGTACATTTTTATTTTGGTTCTCATCCTTTTGCTCAGCATCAGCTCCTGTATGGCATTCCATGCTTCTCTAGAGTTCAACCATTTATGGTTTGTTATAGAACAATAATATTCCTTAGTATTCATGTACTACACCTTGTTTAGCCATTCCCCAATTAATGGGCATCCCCTCAGTTTCCAACTAAAAGAACTGCCATGAATATTTTGAAACACGTGGGACTTTTCCAATTTTTCATGATTTCTTCAGGAGCCTAGAATTGGAATTGCTAGGTCAAAGGTATTGAATATTTGTATGGCTTTTGGGCATAGTTCCATATTGCTGTCCAGAAAGTTTGGTTCTGTTCATAACTCCACCAGCAATGCATCATTGTCCCAATCCTCCCACAACTTCTCCAACATTGATCATTTTCCCTTTTTTATCATCTTAGCCAATCTGATAGGTGTGAAGTGATACCCTATTGTTTTAACTTGCATTTCTCTAATCAATAATGATTTGGAGCATCTTTTCATGATTATATATGGCTTTAATTTCTTCATTTGAAAGCTGTCTATTATTATCCTTTCCCATGCTCTTCTTGATATTTGTACAGAGTTGGAGGGATCTCTATCTAACTATCTTATCATCTATCTATCTATCTATCCATCTACCTATCTAGAATTTCTGTGCCTCTCCAGATTGTTCGCAAGCTTTGTTAGATTCTTTTCTTTTGCATGAATGCCACTGATGTTCTTTCATTTGGGTATCCATGGTGCAACAAGTCAGTTCAGTATAAAGGTTCCCATAATGACAGGGAATATCATAGACCAGTAGCATATGGATTCAATTATCTTCTTTGAGTAGCTCAAATGTGTGAAGTCTTGATGGGAGGTTGGAGGATTGTTTTCCTGTTTTATTTCCTGATCTACCCTATGGATGTCTAAACCTTCAGCAGTGGATAGCAAAATATGACGAAAACAAATTGAGAAAAAGAAGAGATTTAAGTCTTCAAGAGCCCAAAATGTCTTTGTTCTCATGAGATTTTTTTCCTCCAATTCTGCTGATTTTTCACCTATTAGCTGAAAGAAGCAAAGGATACTTCATCATTAGTTCTCTGAAACAAAGATTGTTCATCACATTTCATCTAAATTCTTGTGCTTTTTAGGTTTGTTTTTTCTTTCACTGTCCTTATCCCAGTAGAGCTTTTGACACTTGAATAGCTGGTATAGTTTTGTTTCACACTTTGTATTTATTTGCTTACATATGTGTTATATTCTCCAAGAAAAATGCAATCTTCCTAAGGGCAGAAAATAATTTGCTTCTATCTTTTTTATTGTCAGGGCATAGCACAGTGCTTTGCATATAGTAGGTGCTTAATATATGTTTGTTGAATTGAATTGCATGGACCTTCTTTGGGAGAAATGAAAATGAATGTTGATCTCAGTATTTTAGAAGGCCTTTAGAAGACTTTAAGCAGTGATTTCTCAGTTCCAGTTTCACCAAACTTCAGATCTCTAATGATTTCAAGGGTTGTGACAACATTTTTCCTTTCAATAATGTTTTATCGATTTAAAGTTTTTTTACACCACTGTTACTACTCCCTCCTCTATCAAAGATTTCTCTTTTGTAACAAAGAAAAACAGTTAAATAACATTGTCAGCACTCTCGTCTCCTGAGAGGAGGGAAAAGTATCCATCAATGCTCCTCTGGAACAAAGTGTGATTGTTACATTTCAAATAAATTCTGGTGTCTTTTAGGATTGCTTTCATTTACATTATTATGGCCATAAATTCAAAAATAATTTGGGGTAGGGGACACATGAAAGTCTCCATGTGGTGGAGCTTTAAAACTTTAAAGAAAGGAAAGGATTCTAAGAGATGGGGAATGGTGAAAGAAAACAATTCAGGTATGGAAGCCAGTCAGTGCAAAAATATGGAGATGAGAAGCAGAAAATTCTCTTCATTTTGCTTTCTTTACTTTGGATCAATTCATAAAAATCCTGCTTCACTGAATTCCTTTTATTCATTATTATGGTACCATAA
This sequence comes from Macrotis lagotis, assembly GCF_037893015.1. Taxonomy (NCBI): domain Eukaryota; kingdom Metazoa; phylum Chordata; class Mammalia; order Peramelemorphia; family Peramelidae; genus Macrotis; species Macrotis lagotis. Next base: position 120,221,007 of record NC_133660.1, on the reverse strand, counting down.
TATTCCATTACATTACATTCATGCATCATTCAGATCAAAATACTAAACCAAAATTAATTTAAATTCATTCATGATTTGTAAAAATAGATGTCATGCCAGTACCTTGGGGAGGAGAGTTCAGATTTTGTAAAAGAAACTAAGTAATTCTCGAATGTGCCATCTTCCTGAAAGTTGGGAAATGTCCTAACCTGTTGATCTATGAAACTAATTGATATGCTATTTATCAAATACTTTTATTTTTATTGCTCATTATGGTCATTTCTTTCACAATACAGATGAAAATCACTTATCATTGTGTGATTCTGGTCCATATCCTCTCATAAGACCTCTATAGTTAATAATAATACTAGCTATTATGTATGTAGTGATTTATGTTTTACAAAGTATGATAATTGTCTTAGCTCATTTTCTGCTTACAACGCTCTATAAGGGAGGTGATATTATATCTCCATTTTTCAGTTGAGAAATATGAGACTGAAAATTGTTAAATGACTAACTTACTTAGAACAGCTCAGTTAAATAAGCCCCTGAAGTAAAATTTGAATTTAGGTCTTCCTGATACCAAATTCAGTGCTCTTTCTACTACTGTCACTAGTTACCTCATAAAGGATCTATCTAGCACACTGGAGACCTTCCTCTGGCTTAACTAGTTTTCATAAAACAAATAAACAAAGCAAACCCAAAACACTTTGGGGACTTATTTCCCTCTCAACTGGTTTTTATTATTTTGTGAAACTCTAATGCTTTTAATATTTCATTTGCTACTCCTTGTTATTTTCCAAATAAGTTGTATCCTTAAATAGTATTACCTTTTGCTTCCCCCTCTATTTTCTTTGTCTAGAAAAAGATAAAGTTTTGGAAGACTAAGATGGTTTCTAGGATCTTTTGACCTCCTTTCTGTGACCAATATTTTGCAATCTTTAAACTTAAAAAAAATGGTGATAATTATGTTAGGTGTGATGGTGCATGACCAGAATCTGGTATAGAATCTACTGGGAAGACTGATGCTAGTGGATCACTTGAGCTATGGAGTTCTGAGATATAATAGGGCTAAAACTAATCAGGTACTTGTACTAATTCTGCCACCAGTTTGGTGAGAATGTAAAGAACTGGGAGCTGTAAGGTTTCAAAGGAATTGTGAACCAATACAGATCAGAAAGGGACTATAAATAAACTAGGTTAAAGCTTCTGTGCCAATTAGCTATGGTCATGAGTGGTTGCTATATTTCTAGCTGTAACAAGTTAGGAGGGCCTAATTTAAAAATAATAAACCAAAAGTTGTGCTAAAGATGCTATCTTTACTTTTGTCCATTTCCCACTTTTTTACAGTTAACAGTTCTTTCAAAGAGATTGGGCTAGAGCTAGAGTGGGTGTGATCAAATGTAGTGTTTTTTTTGTGGTCAGTCTTCTCATTTCATATTGATTTTAGCCTTTGGACCAATCAATGATTTGATTATATGGGAACAACTTTTTCTAAAATGATTTCCGCATTAGGAACTTGTCATTTTCTATCTTAATAAAGTCAATTTTCCCTAATTGGTAAATTCCCTAATTGGTAAATGATTTACCTAATTGGTAAATTGGTAAATTACCAAATGATTGGTTTAAAAAAGGCAGTTTCCAGATGAAAAACTTAAAACCATCCAGAGTCATATGAAAAACAGCTCTGAATCACTATTGATTAGAGAAATACAAACTAAAACAACTTTGAGGGACCACCTCACAATCAGAAAAGCAAAATGATAATTGTTGAAGAAGATGCAGGAGAATTGGAACACATACAATTTTGGTCAAGTTCTGTGAACTGTTTCAATCATTCTGAAGAGCAATTTGGAACTATGCTCAAAGAACTATAAACTGAGCATAACCTTTGATCTAGCAATACTACTACTACTACTACTACTTGGTCTCCCTAATATTCCAAAGAGATCATGAAAAAGGGAAAAAGGACCCACATGTATAAAAATATTTATAGCACTCATTTTGTGGTGGCAAAAAATTGGAAATTGAGGTGATGCCTATCAATTGAGGAATGACTGAACAAGTTGTATGAATACTATCATGTTGAAAAAATAATGAGCAGATAGATTTCAGAAAAAAACTGGAAACACACATGAACTGATGCTGAGTGAAGTGAACAGAACCAGGAAAACATTATACACAGTAACAGGAGCATTGTGCAATGATCAGCCATGAGAGACTTGGCTCTTCGCCACCATATAATGATCAAAGACATTTTCAAAAGATTTTGATAAAGAATGCTATCCACATCCAGAGAAAGAACTATGGAGTCTGAATGCTGATTTATTTTGTTTTTTGCTTTTTCCTTCTCATGGTGTCTTCCTTTCATTCTGATACTTCTTTCATGATTTTACTAATGTGGAAATATGTTTAACATGATTTTATTTGTATAATCTATATCAGATTACTTTCTGTTGTGGGGAGGAGGTATGAAAGGGAGGTAGAACAAAATAATCACAAGTCAAAATCTTACAAAAATGAATGTTGAAAACTATATTTAATTGGAAAAAATTCTATTAAGTGCAAAAAATCAATTTTATGATGTGTGTATGTATATTATTCAGTTTGCCTCCTATCCAGTGTCTATTGATTGTCTTGAAGAAGTTATTCCTTTTAAGTTGATACTCTTTAGGCATCTAAATACTCTATAAGCATTTAGTCTTTTTCATTTCTTGTTACCAAAACATATTTTCTAATATTGCTTTGCTCTTCTCTCCTGTGTTCACCTTTTATTAAAATAACAGAGTACAGAGGTAGATGTTATTTTTTGTTAAAAATGTCACAGTAAAAATATATAATTATAACTGCCTGTAGGATCTTATTCTCATGTTTAGTTTTTTCTAAAATGATTTTAATTTTGGCCATTGTCTTAACTAGTTAATAGTCTAACTGATTCAATTGAATCAGAAATTATTCCCACATTATTCATCAATCTTTTCAAGTTCATTTGGTTACAGATATTTAATTGTCACATTAGAATTAGAACTTAGAATCAGAAAAAACCCAAGTTTAAATCTTGATTCAAACACTTACTAATTGTAAGTCATTTAATTTAGTGAGTTAAGTCACTTAATTTCTCTTATATTCAGGGGATAATAAGATCTCCCTTTTACACTGGTTGTGAGTATCCATTGAGTTAATTCTATTTACAATGCTTTGCAAATGCTGCACAACCATATAAATTGCTAGTGTTGATTATTAATTTCATTTTTTTGGTGCTGTCAGTGTTCATTAGTAAGTTAGAGGTCACTAATAATTCTCTTGAGAAAAATATTAAATATATTTAGTTATAAAAGTTCTGGTCAACCCCAAAGTTTTTGACTTCTTACATTTCTTAGTTCTTAACCATAGAATCTAAGATGCTTTTCTCATCTATCCCTGTGCCCATCTTTGAAATGAGATCATTGGACATAAAGGTATATATTGATTCATTTTGGAGGATCATAAAAACTGATGAGTAAACTTTCTCCACCACTTTATTCCCTTCCATGAGAGTTGCATGTATTTAGTCCTGGCAAATATGTAACAACTGATTCTTTAAAAAAAAATGTCCACATGACACAATTTTAAAAGTTTAAACTGCTTTATGTACATTTTCTTCTTTGCTTTATTAAGTCTGGCCAATCAACAAAACAGTCAAGTCCTGATTTGTAGTATTTGCCAATTTCCAAGGTGCAAATACCGATGTTGAAAATTTAACCAGCAGTTCTCGGGAGCTAGTTCAAGTGAACAACAGCACATCTCTGGCTGTAATTATCTTCCTGGTGGTCTGTTTGCTTATGCTAATGGAGAATTCTGCCAGATATGATGGCCTGATGTCTCATGAAATGATATTTCTCATTGCCTCTGGGTACACAATAAAGTCAATTCTGACAACTCCTTCATTTGACTCTCTAAGGAGAAGTTGTGAGTCATCATCCCATTGAGCTGCAACTTCCTTCTTTCTTTTGGTTTCATTTATAGCAAGTATGTCAAGATTGATATGCTCTATATTTTCCAGTCGTGTGTTAACTCGATGATCATTGGAAAAAGGATCACACCTTTAGAGTGCTGACAGTAAAATGAATGTTTATGGATGGCTCTAAAATGGTGAGTCTGAGAACTTCCTGCTCTCTTTCTTGGCACTGTTAGTATTGCTGGAAGGCAGAAAGAGGCTGTACAAGACTAAGAACACATTGGTCTTTTCTTTGTTTCATGAAATACTGTGGTTATGAATCGTAAAATCAAAGTTATAGAAATGAAAGAGTTTTTAGAGATTCCCAAGTCTAAGCACTGCATTTTATAACTGAGGATATGGTGGCAAGAAATCATGATTTGCCTTGGGTCATATGGTTAGGGTAAGTGGGCTGAGATGGGATTTGAACTTGGAATCTCTGATTCCAAATCCAATTTTCCTCCCACTTCTCCATATAATTTATTACCTAATGCCCAAACTACTGGTGGCTAGTCTCTCTCTATGTAGTTAGGCTGATCCTTAGGATAGCAGTTGGTTACCTGAATTATCCTTGAAGTCTTTTTAGCTGGGTAGATCTGACTTTGCATTTTACTGACTACCTAGCCTCAAATCTCTGCCATGATAATGTACCGCAGTGGGACCTTTCTGAGTATTCATTATTTTTCCCACTTAATAGACACGTAATTAAATATTTGTTGAATTGAAATACTAGTGTTCATTCCTTTTCACCAAGCAATTCTAATTCTAGGTCTATAGCCAGAAGAAATCATAAAAATTTGGAAAATTCCCACATGCTCCAAAATATTCATAGCAGCTCTTTCTGTAGAGGCAAAGAATTGGAAATTGAGGGAATGTCCATCATTGAGGAATGGCTAAAGAAGTTTTGGTGCATAAATACTATGGAATATTATTGTTCCATAAGAAACTATAAATGGTCAGACTCTAGAGAAGCATGGAAAGATCTGATGCTGAGCAAAGGGAGCAGAACCAAAAGAACAATATACACATTATCAACAACATTGTGAGATGATCAGCCTTGATGGATGCAACTGATCTCAGCAGTTCAGAGAGCTGGGACAACCATATTAGGCCAGCTATGGACAATGCTATCCAGAGGAAGAAAAACAAAATAAAACCAAAACCCCTTCATAATCTGATGAACACATAAAAATTAACTGTTATGTATTGCTTTCCCTTAATCCTAATTCCTCATATCAAAAATGACTAATCTATAAACATATTCATCAAAAATATATATGTACAATGTTAAACTGACTATTTGCCACTGAAGGGACAGGGATGGGGAGGGAGGGTGTGAGGACATTTTGTAACTTAAAAATGTACATATGCATATGGATGAATGTTGAAAAAACTTTTATAACATGTATTTGGAAAAATAAAATATCAACTAAATAAAGAAATACTAGTAATAGTTTTCTTGGGTCACTAAAATAAAAAAAATAACTTTGTACAGATTAAAAAAACAAATCCTACTAAGATTCTTGAAATAACTCTGTGATTTAGAAGGACTATGGAAGGAAAGGTGAAGAAAAAATCAGTGATTTTTCTTGAAATTTTGAATAATTTCCATGATTTTTCTCCCCTTTCCATCCCCTTTGTAGAGTATTCTGTCATTCTGAATTAATGACTGAGAATGAATAAATGAAAAAACAAACAAAAAAACCAAAACATTAAGCACTTCCTACATGGCAAGTACTGTTCTGTAAGCACTGGATCTACAAATACAAAACTTCCCCTCAAGAAGTTCAATTTCTTCTAGCAAAGGGAGATAAGAGATATTTTGGTTAGAAAAATCACAGCAATGGTGATTAAAAACATAAGAGGATTTGAATACATTCTCTTAGCTAGATAATAGAATTTTTTTGATTAAAGAACTGGGAAGGGGTGTAGAGTACAGAGTTAGAGAAGATGGTCTGGGAGTGCAGTAAAGCATAATTGGGGTTAGTCCAAATGGAGTAGATGGCTAGTGGGCCACCACTACTCAGGATAGTGGGACCCTATTGCAAGCATTTCCTGGAGCTACAGAATCAAATTCCTTTGGGCATACTGTCTATGAGAGGGTGAAATGATTGTGAAGAAGATAGTCAGTGAGTGAAGTGAACAGCATGGCATAGACTAGTATTTATTTCAGATTTCTCTTCAACATCCCAGTGTGATAGAGCAAGCTGACAGTATTTAGAAGGCTGGTTTCACTAGCTCTTTGTTGTGTGAGGAGTTATTTTCTGCATCTTGACATATGAAGATCCAAAGTGTGCTTCATGTCCCCATCAAACCAAGAATGTGTGATGCCAGAGACCAGAGGAATGGCAAAGAGAAAGGAAAAAAGACAGGAATATAGGCACAAATGAAATGAAATAGCAAGTCCATCAAGAACTGTCAAAAAAGAGAGGCGAAAATGAAATCACCAGCATTGGGTCTCAATCATTCTCTTATTTAATATAATGAATGAATCAAAAAGCATTTATTAAACACTATGCAAAATATTGGGAACACAGATGGAAAAAGCAAAGAGGAAGACACTACACACACACACACACACACACACACACACACACACACACACATATGAGAATGGTGCCTATTGCATTTGGATAAGTCACAAGGATGGTGAGTGAAAGTCATTGCTTGCCATAAAACTAGGATCAGTGGAGAATTGCCCCTAGAGCCTTCTCTTTCCTTTCACAATAATTAATAATGCATTAGACAGTTGGAAGATTTAATTTAAGGGGAGAGCAAAGGAACTAATGAATGTAGACTAAGAGCAAGAATGGAATAGAGAAATATGCTAATAATACTTGAAAAATATAAATAATGGGAAAACAACATTTTAAAGTCCATAAGAATGAGATGAGCAGAGGGACCAATGGAAATAAAAATAGCTGGGGCATGAATAAAGTTTTATCTTTCTCAAGAGCTTAATATACAACTTCTGGAGAGAACAAACTCCATAGACCCCCAGAGCTTCTTAAATAAGAATGTTTTAGTTAGTCAACACAGATCAAGCACATTGCTTTGTGCTGAGAACCTTTGAGTCAAATAGCACAAATAAATATTTATTCAAAAATAAACAATTGGTTTTCAATGTCTTCCATGTCATACATTCATTTCAAGTCAGTTGTTAAACGAATGAAAACATGAGTGACTGAATATTCATGAAATCCAGGGTGATATTTGGCATGATGTGGTACAGTGGACCGAACACTAAATTTGGAATCAAAGGATCTGACTTTTTCTCTATCTGACTCTGGACAAATAATTTCCCCTATTAGGGTCTTGGCTTCTTTATCCACAAAATTAAGGGATTAGATTAAATGATTTCTAAAGTCCTTTCAAGATCTAAAATCCCAAGACACATACAACCTATATCAAATTTCTTTCTGTCTTAGGGAGGGAGGAGAAGAAAGAGGAAAGGAGCGAATTTGGAACTCTAAATTTTAAAAAATGAAAATTAAGAAATTTTTAACAAGAAATTTCTGCTAAATCAACCATTGTGTACTGATTGCTCATTAAACACCGAAGTACGCAGATTTTTATTAGATGATACTACTTTTTCTTTTGCTTCAGCAAAAAAATCACTTTGAGTGAAGAATTACTTACAATATAGATAATATTTTCAGGAGATGACAGAAAAATGACCAACCCCCCCCTGCTGTTTAGCTTTCTTTTAATTTCATAAGCATAGTGAAATAATTAAAAACGATACAGAATGCTCTTTTCATTTGATGAATTGATGCTGGGAAGTTCTACCTTAGAAGTTCAACTAGAGTAGGTTTGACCTTATTCTATAAATCAACTGAGTTAATTTAGTGATTTCAGAGCTAGAGTCACTAATGAAATCTGTTTCCTTCTCTTCTTTATCTGCATATGAACGACACAAAAATGTACATATTTTATCTACATAGCATATTGAAGTCAAAGCTTTCTAGAAGAATTTAGCTTCCTTTTTTAATCAGAACACTTTTAACAATTTTGATTCAAATTTCTTTCACCTTGTATGTGACAATCCAAACTAGAAGTTGACAGGCAGGATAACAAGCAGGTTATTGGCACTTATTCTTTACAGACTCACCTAACACATAGGTAGGAGAAGAATATCTTCAGAAGAGATTAAGTATATTATTATTCAGATATGTATTCATCAAGACAAAAAATTTCTCCTTTCTGACCACTGGAAATATGTTTTTAATGACGAGATTTTTTTTTGGAAAACACATTATTATCAAAAAAAGAAAGAGGGATGCCTCTACATGGAACCTCTTTCCATTGTTTCTCATGCATCTATAAATGAGAATGTCTTTATAGAAGGTATGTCAATCAATCAACCAATGTTTACTTATTTCCATTAAACACAAGGCAGCATGGTTCAATGTATAATTATTATTATCTATGGAGACAGGGGGATCTAATTTGAAATCTCGCCTTTAATATTTATAATGTAAGATTTGAGGATGCTTATGACTCTTGAGAATTGCATTTCTAATGGGACAGTTGATTGGAGAGATTTGGACAGAGGGTATAGGTATGAAGTGATTAAGATATGTTGATGCTGGGGTGGCTAGGTGGCACAGTGGATGGAGCACTGGCCCTGGAGTCAGGAGTACCTGAGGTTCAAATCCAGCCTCAGACAGTTAATAATTACCTAGCTGTGTGGCCTTAGGCAAACCACTTAACTCCATTTGTCTTGCAAAAAAAAAGAGATATGTTGATGCCTCTAACCCTTGAGAACTGTACCTCTATCAGGATGGTTGAAAGGAGTATGTTTTTGAAAGAACTATAAAACAATTAAGACATGAAAAAGGAACTATGCTGAGAGAAGAAAGTAGAGCATTAGAGGGTAAATAACACTACATGAAGAGGCACAAAGACCCTATTATAATGGGGGGGAGGGTGTGATCACTGAGTAAATTTTAGGCTCAATAGTTTGACTCAAAGAGGGAATAGCATAATTACCAATTGGGTTTAGAACTTCATTCTAAAATCAAGAGAAAAGAAAAGGGAAGGAGGCAGTGATAAAAGAGAGGGGAAAAGTAAAAAAACAAAACAAAACCCTTAAAAAGGACTAAAAGGGAAAAGGAAGAAGAAATGGAAAGGGGACTGCTAAAAGGGGTAGGACAGATTAAGAAAGGCAGCAGTCAAAAGCAAATTGTTAAGGAGGAATAATGAAAAAGGAGAGAGAAATGTACAAAAAAGGGGAAGGTAGTATGGAGGGAAATACAGAATTAGCAATCATAACTGTGGATGTGAGTGGAATAAATAAATCCCATAAAGTAGAAGTGGAAAAACAGAGTGGATTAAAAACCAGAATCCTACAATATGTTGTTTACAAGAATCACATTTGAGGCAGAGAGATACACACTGGGTAAAGGTAAAGAAATGGAGTTTAGCATATTCTGCTTTATCTGAAGTAAAAAAAAAGCAAAAATAGATATAATTAAAAGGGTTAAAGGTAGAAACTATATCTACCTAAAAGGAACCATAGGCAATGAAGTATTATCAATATTAGCATATCATCTATGTACCAAGTGGTCTTCAATTCAAATATTTGTATTAGTGGGAGACCTTAATCTCCCTTTCTCAAAATTAGATAAAACTAATCATAAAATAAACAAGATGGAAGTTAAGGAGGTGAATAGAATTTTAGAAAAGTTAAATATGATAGATTTCTGAAGAAAATTGAATGGTGAATGGAGATAAAAAGAAATATACATTCTTCTATATGGTGCATGGCACCTACTCACTAATTGATTACATATATGTACATAAAAACCTCACAATCAAATGCAGAAAGGCAGAAATTTTAAATGCATCATTTTCAGATCATGATGCAATAAAAATTGCATGTAATTAAGGACCATGAAAAGATAAACTCAAAATTATTTAGAAACTAAATACCCTAATATTAAAGAATAAGTGGATAAAATAACAAATAATAGAAATAACCAACAATTTCCTCCAAGACAATAAAAATTTAAAGACATCATATTAAAACTTGTGAGATGCAGCCAAAACAGTTATTGGGAGAAATTCTATATATCTCTAAATGCTTACATGAATAAATTAGAGAAAGAGGAGATCAGTGAATTGGGTATGCAACTAAAAAATTTAGAAAATGAAAACATTAAAATCTCAATAAATAACAAATTAGAACTTCTTAAAAACAAAGGAGAAATTAATAAAATTGAAAGAAAAGTATTGAATCAATAAATAAAAGTAAGAATTGCTTTTATGAAAAAGACTCAAAATAAATAAACTAATTTTAAAAAGACATAAATAAAATTACCAGTATCAAAAATAAAAATGGTGAAATCATTACTAATGAGGAAGAAATGAAAGTAATAATTCATAGCTATTTTGCTCAACTGCATGCAAATAAATCTGACAGTATAAGTGAAATGGATGAATATTAAAAATATAAACTGTTCATATTAATAGAAGAAATAAAACTCTTAACCCCATATTAGAAAAAGATTGAACAAGCCATCAATGAACTCTTTAAGAAAAAATCTCTAGGGCCAATTGGATTTCTCAATGCATTCTACCAAATATTTAAAGAACAATCAATTTCAATTCTACATAAGCTATTTGAAAAAGAAATAGGTGAAGAAAGAGAGCTGTCATATTCCTTTTATGATACTAACATGGTGTTGAAACCTAAAGCAAGAAGAGTCAAAAAAGACAAAGAAAATTATAACCCAATTTTCCTATTGAATACTGGTAGAAAAATTTTTAAATACAATTTTAACAAAGAGATTTACCAAGATATTAAAAGGGTAATACCTTATGATCAGGTTGGATGTATAGCAGGAATATAGGGATTGTTTAAGATTTGGAAAACAATCAGAATAATTGACCATAACAATAAAACAGAACAAAACAGAACAAAAAAACCAGAAATTATATCATCTCAATAGAGTCTGAAAAAAGTTTTTGACAAATACATTACCTGTTCATCTTAAAAACACTAGAGAGTATAGGAATAAATGAAGTTTTCCTTAAAATGATAAACAATACCTATCTATAATCATCAATAAACATCATATGTAATGGAGTTAAATCAGAGACATTGCCAATCAGCTCACTGGTGAAATAAGGATGTTCATTATTACCACTATTTTTCAATATTGTATTAGAAATGTTAACTTTAGCAATAAGAAAAGAAAAAGAAATAGAAGGAATTAGGTTAGGAGGTGAGGAAACAAAGCTCTCACTCTGCAGATGATATGATGGTATATTTAGAGAACCCTAGAAATCAACTAAAAATTATTTGAAACAATTAACAACTTTAACAATGTTGCAGAATGTCAACTAAACCCAAATAAATGTTCAGCATTTCTATATATGACAACCAAAAACAAGAGACAGAAAGAGAAATTCCATTTTAAAAAAGTGCAGAATACCAAAAGTACTTGGGAATCTACCTGCCTAGACAAATCCAGAAATTATTTGAACACAATTACAAAATGCTTTTCAAACAAATAAAGTTAGACCTAAACAACTGGAAAATGGTTAGGTTGAGCTAATATAATAAAAATGACAATTCTACCTAAATTAAATTACTTCTTCAGTGCCATGCCAATAATAAATTATTGTACAGAATTAGAAAAACACAGTAAGAAGAATTCATCTGGAGGAGCAAAAGATAAAAAGATATCAAGAAAATTAATTAAAAAAACACAGGAATGTGACCAGCATCATATGTAATGGGGTTAAACCAGAAGCATTGCCAATAAGCTCAGAAGTGAAAAAAGGATGCCCATTATCATCATTATTTTTCAATACTGTATTAGAAATGCTGGCTTTAATAATAAGAAAAGAAAAACAAATAGGAAGAATTGGGTTAGGCAGTTAGGCAGTGAGGAAACTATTTTAAAAAGTGGCAGTCATCAAAACTGTCTGATATTTGCTAAGAATTAGAGAAGAGGATCAGTGAATAGATTGAGTACCAAAGAAACAATAATAAATGACTATAGCAATCTATTTTTTGATTAAATCCAAAGACTCTAACTTCTGGGAAAAGAATTCACTATTTGACAACAGCTTCTGGGAAAACTGGAAAATAGTTTGGCAAAACTTAAGCAAAAACCAGAATCTTACACGCTATACCAAGAGAAGATTGAATGGATATAATTTAGACATAAAGGGTGATACCATAGGCCAATTAGGAGAATAAGGAATAGTTTCTCTGTCATATCTGTGGAATGAGGAGTACTTTGTGACCAAAGAAGAGACAGAAAGCATTTTAAATTGCAAAATGATTAATTTCAACTTCACTCAATTAAAAGGTTTTCTACAAACAAAACCAATCCAACCAAGATTAGAAGGAATGCATTATGATAGGAAACAAAGTTCTTAGTGTTTCTGATAAAGGACTCATTTCAAAAATATATAGAGAAATGGGTCAAATTTATAGGATTATAGGTCATTCTCCAGTCGATAAATGGCTAAAAGATATGAACAGTCACTTGTAAGGTGGAAAATTAAAACTATCTATATTCATATGAAAAAATGCTCCAAATATTTTTTGATTAGAGAAATTCAAATTAAAACAACTCTAAAATACTTTTCAGATTGACTAAAACAACAAAAAAGGAAAATGATTAATGTTGGAGTGGATATGGGAAAACTGGAACAACTAAGGCACTGCTGATGGTGTTGTGAACTGATTCAACCATTCTGGAGAACAATTTGGAACTATTCCCAAAGGGCATATGTGGGAATAAATATATGGGAAAATACCCACACATACAAAAATATTTATAGCAACTCTTTTTGCAGTGGCAATGAATTGGATATTGAAGGGTTTACCATCAATTGGGGAATGACTGAGCAAGTTATAATGTATGAATAGGATTGAGTACTGTTGTTCTGTAACAAATCATCAATGACCAGACTTCAAAAAAGCACAGGAGGACATATATGAACTGATGCTGTGAAGTGAGCAGAATCAGGAGAATATCATACACATTAACAGCAACATTCTGAAATGATCAATTATGCTTGACATCTCATTTCAACAGTCCAGTGATCAGGGACAGTCTTGAGAGACCTGTGAAAGAAAATGTCATCCACATCCAGAGAAAAAGTTATGGATTGTGAATACAGAGGAAAATAAGCTATTTTAACTTTTGAAAACTTCTTTGAGTTTTTTTTCTTCCTTTCTCATGCCCCCCCCCCTTAGTTCTAATTTGTCTTTCATAACATACCTAATATGGAAATATGTTAAACACAATTTTATACATACAATGTATATCAGAATGTTTTCTGCCATGGCTAGGGAGGAGGCAATTTTAAAATTATTGAACTAACTGAAAGCCATGATCAAAAAGAGAACCTAGACATTATCTTTCATGAAGAAATTAACACCTTAAAAACAGACTAGGCAAAGAGATCCAAAAAACAGACTAGGTAAAAGAGATCCAAAAAACCAATGAAGAGAAGAATGCCTTAAAAGAGCAGACGTAACATGCCAAATGGAAAAAGAGGTACAAAATTCACTGAAGAAAAAAATTTCTTAAGCAGTAGAATTGGCCAAATAGAAAAGTAGGTATGAAAGTTCACTAAAGAAAATAATTCTGGGGCAGCTAGGAGGCGCAGTGAATAGAGCACCGGCCTTGGAGTCAGGAGTACCTGGGTTCAAATCCGACCTCAGATACTTGATAAATTACCTAGCCATGTGGCCTTGGGCAAGCCACTTAAACCCCATTGCCTTGAAAAAAAATCTAAAAAAAAATTCCTTAAAAATTAGAATTGAACAAATGAAAGCTTTATGAGACTTTATGAGAAATCAAGAACAATAAAGTAAAACCAAAAGATGAAATGATAGAAGAAAATGTGAAATATCTCACTAGGAAAACTGATCTGTAAAAAAACAGATCCAGGAGAGATAATTTTAAAATTATTGAACTAACAGAAAGCCATGATCAAAAAGAGATTCTAGATATTACCTTTTAAGAAATCAATTTCAAGAAATTACCCAGGAAAACTGCACCAATATTCTAGAACCAAAGAGTTCTAGAATCACTAATCACTTCCTGAAAGAGATCCTAAAATGACAACTCTCAGGAATAGTAGCGAAATTCCAGAGTTCCCAGGTCAAGGGGAAAATATTATTAGCAGCCAGAAAGAAAAAATTTAGGTATCATGGAGTTACAGTCAGGATAATATAACATTTAGCAGCTTCCACATTAAAAGATTGTAGGGCTTAGAATATGATATTTTGGATGGCAAAAGAACTTATATTATAACCAAGAATCAACTACCCAGCAAAATGGAGCATTATCTTTCAGAAGAAAAGATGGATATTCAATGAAATAAGAGATTTTCAAACTTTGCTGATTAAAAAAATATGAGAGCTGGCTAGAATTTTGAGTTTAAATACAAGATTCAAATGAGGCATAAAAAAATACACAGGAAAGGTAAATCATAAAGGACTTAATGAAACTGAACTGTTTATATTCCTACATGGAAAGATCATACTGGTAACTCATGAGAATTTTTTCATTATAAGGGCAATTAGAAGAAATAATATATACATATATGTGTGTGTGCATGTGTGTGTATGTGTGTGCATGTGAATGTTTGTGAAAAAGAGAGAGAACAGAGGTGTGAGTTGAATATGAAGAGATAATATTAAAAAAATAAAATTCTGTCATGAGAGGAGAATGAATTGGGAGAAAGGGAGAGGGAGAGATACAATGGGGGCAAATTATCTCACATAAAAGAAGCAACAAAAAGTTTTCACTGTGGAGGGGAAGGGGGGGATAGCTAGTGGGAGAAAGCAAACTCTACTCTCACCAAAATTGGCTCAAAGAAGGTATGACATGCATATTCAATTGAGTATTGTAATCTATGTTACCCTATAGGAAAGTAGGAAGGGAAAGAGATGGCAGTGTCAGAAGCAAAATACTTTTGAGGAATATCAGGATGAAAGGAGAGAGAATAGAATAAGTTATGGGAGGAATAGGATGGAGAGAAATATAGTTATCAATATTAACTGAAAAAAATTTGAAGTGTTTCTTTAATAAAGATTGTATTTCTCAAACATAGAGAACTGAGCCAAGTTCATAAAAATAATAGCCATTTCCTAATTAAGGAATGATCAAAGGATATGAACAATTCTCAGATGAGGTTATCACTGAGATCTATAGTAATATAAAGTGTTCTAACTCACTATTGATTAGAGAAATAAAAATTAAAACAATTCTGAGGTGCAAACATACCTATTAGATTAGTTAATAGGACATAAAAGGAAAAATGATAAATGTTGGAGGGTATGTAAGGAAAATGAGACATTAATGCACTACTGGAAGATGTGAACTACTTCAAACATTCTGTAGAGTGATTTGGAATTATGCCCAAAGAGTTATAAAACCATACATGCTCCCTGCTCTAGCAATGCTACCACTAGGTTTTTATCCCAAAACAGACTAAAAACAAAAATGAAAAGGACTTATATGTATAAGCACATTTGTGGTAGCCCTTTTCTGGTGGCAAGGAATTGGAAATTGAAGGATGCCCATCATATGGGGAATGATTAGACAAATTATGGTGTATGATGGAATGCTATTCTGATGAGTAGGATGCTCTAAGAAAAACCTGGAAAGACTTGCATGAACTGATGCAAAGTGAAATATACTATTAACACAAAAACAGTAATATTGTAGGATCATCAACTGTGAATAGTTTAACTTTTCTCAGCAATATAATTATCTAAGAGAACTCTGAAGGTAATATGATGAAGAATGCTATTCATCTTCAGAGAAAGAACTGATAACTGATTAAAGCATACTTTTTAAAACTTTCATTTTATTTCTTGAGGGTTTTCTTTTGGGGGTGGGTCTATGTTTTCTTTCACAACATGGCTATTATGGAAATGTTTTATGTTTATATCAAATATTTTGCTTTCTCAATGACATGGGGTGGGGAAGGAGGAAGGGAGAGAATTTGGAATTCAAAGTTTAAAACCATGTAAAAATATTTTTCATGTAACTGGGGAGAAATAAAATATGAAATGAATAACTTTTTTAAAAAAATCATGACTTGGAGACTAGAGAGACTGGAAGCAGGAATATCTGTTAAAAGTTAGTATAATAGTCCAAGTGTGTAGTGATGAGAGTCTGAGTTAGAATAATAGAAGGGGAAGTGGAAAGAAAGACAGAGATGATGCAAACTAGGTAAGAAATTAGTGGCAAAAGAGAGATGGGAGAGATAGGGCACAGAAATGACAACATTTGAATAAGTAAGAATGATAGTAAATTCAATTTTATATATTTTGATTTTTGATGTGATTGTGAGCCATATAGAATAAAATAATCATTGGAGGATTATTTGGAGATGAGAACATGGAAAGGTCAGAACTGGAGATAGAGAGTTGAGTCACCAGCACAGAGATTATAGTTGGGTTCCTGAGAGTGGATTATCCTGAGGATAGAATGTGACTGTGTGCATGTATGCATACATGTGTGTGAGAGAGAGAGAGAACACTAAAGAGAGATTATGGAATGAAATTTGTTAAAGGTGGGAGGTAAAAGAAGCTCCTGAAGAAGCCAGAGGGTAAGTGATGAAAAAATTTATTTGAAAAACCAGAGTGTGCCAAAAGGGAAACCTAGGTAGAAAAATTTAAGAAGAGAGTGGCTAGCAGGGTCCATTGCTATAGACAGACAAGTAATCCAGACTCAGTTTCTTCTAGCTTTTCCCTCATTGCCAGGGATAGGTATCTTCTCTGTAGCTTTACAATATTCCTCTTGAGAATCCCATCATCCTCCACATTTAAATATTGTTATTGTGTATGATATACAAGAGACAGTATGGAATAGCAGTTAGAAATCCAGTCTGGGAATCAGTATGTCCTGGGTTCAAGTTTGACTAATACTTATTGGCATGTCACTCAACTCTATTTTATATACATATATATGTATATATATATATACATATATATGTATATATATACATATATATGCACACACATCTATTTCTGTTATCTATTTTTCTATGTATCTATCATCTCTGTGTATATGTTGTAAGTACATATATATCTGTATGTATCTTTCTAAAATCTACCTTTCCTATTTACCACTCCCAATTTTCATTATAATTTCCTAAGAGAAGTAAGATTCTTAAGAATGGGAATAATCTCACTTTAATATTTTTATTTCTTAATAAAAGTCTATCTGTAACCACTATTCTTGCCTCTTAGCTGATTTTATTACTCATTACCTATGTAAGCCTGAACAAGTTGCTTCACCTTTTTGGGTCTTAGTTTCTTCACCTGTGTAATGAGACGACTGAGCTAAATGGCCTCTAATTTCCCTGTCTAAATCTTATGATCCTTTATCAGGAGAACCACAGAAACATCTTTACTTATGTTATCTGCCAATGCACAGGATCTTGAAAATTATCCTGTTACATAGGAGTTTCCCCATAATAGGATCTGATGAATCTTCTTCAATAAAGCTATAGCAGATAGGCTGATGGCTGGAACTTCTACATAGAAAACATGCATATAGACCTGGACAATAAAGCATATATTCTACTTGTAGCCCCTCTTGCTTTGCCAGTTCTCCTGTCACTGTGATTGAAATCTCCATATTTGTCCAATTATCAAGAGGCTATTAGGAAACCTTTGGGGATTTCAGTAAGTAATTGAAATTTATCAGTTTCTAGAATATCTTCAAAGGCGTGAAATCTCATACCACCAAAAGAAAAAAATCTGGACTCTGATGGGAAGCAAATTGAGTTTTCTTCAGATAAGAATCATGCAGGGGGAGAAAACTCTCTGATACTATTAGACTGGATTGAGTATTTCAGGATTTCTTTTCTCTAAGGTTCAATGGGTTTATACTACTTAATTACTTCAGTGCTTAATACATGACTGTTGAATGAATGATCCTACAAATTCTCCTTAAATATTTTGTTAACAATGGGAACTAAAGTTAGATAACCAAAAGAAATTTCAGTGTGTCCCAGCTAATTACTTTATCACTTAATACGTGATTTTTAAATAGTAAAGATGCATTTTACTGGGAACAGTAGGACTTGAGTTAAATAACCAAAAGAAATTTCAAAATATCCCACCTAATTACTTTTGTACTTAAACCATGATTATTGAAAGAATGAACAATCCTACAAATGCATTTTATTGGTAAAATAGGAACTAAAGTTAAATCAAAGAAATTTCAGTGTCCTTCTCAGAGTGGACAGATTCCTCCATCCATCTTCCACTAATTATTTAGTTCCATATTTTTCTCCTAATTTAAATTTCTCTTTTCTCCTTTTCATGTCTCTGATACTACATACTTCGAAATGGCTTGGCAGTTCAAGTTTTACCTTCTACACAACCTATCATTGGCTTCTTGGCAGATTGTCAAATCTGTCCAGGCAATACGTCAGCTCAGTCCAGATTAGACTAGCTTGATCTAAGAAACAAGCCAGTGCAAAACAGCAAGATCCTCGTTAATTTTAATTAACAGTTCCAAACAGAGTTGCACAACAAGGTCATTTTCCCCTAAATGAATTATTAGCGCTGTAAGGAACAGACTTCAAGCGATATTTTAAAACCTAGACTGTGAGCAAAACTTGTCTCTGATAATGTATGCCTTCTCAAACTAGTCCACCATTGAAAGGCTTAAATTTGAAAACACTGAAGTCAAAAGTTGCCCTTGATATTCTTTTCTATCTTCCAAAATGATCTGATGCAGCCTTTGGAGGATATAATCCTGCAATAAAAACTAGAGCTGATTCAATTCAACAAACACCTGTGTTTTTATAGAACCCAGAATACAAAGATAGTCTTCATCCTCAAGAAGTTTATATTCTACATATGGGATCTTGGTCTAATGGCTTCACTTCTGGGGGAGGCCAGGTGAGGTCTCATTTATCCTATTTAGAAAATAAGTGTGTTGGACAAGATGTCCCTTTGGCTCTTTCTAGTTCTAAATCTATGATTCTATGATTTTATTGGGCAAGGTTATTAAGTGTGTAGAATACAACATACATATAAATAAGCACATAAAATATAGGAAACTATAAAGTAATTTTACTAAGTAAGCATGTTAATAAATGAGGCTGTGGTAACAGTGGGATTGAGTGGGAAGTAGCAGGAAAGACCTCATGAAAGAGGTGGTGTCAGAGTATTGTTTTGAAGGAAACAGTTCAAAAAAGTAGAGATGAGAAGTGATGACATTCCAGACATGGAGGAAAACTTGTGCAAAGACCCCAAGAGTAGGAGATGCAATATTATACATGGCGGACAACTGGGAATTCAGTTTGACAGGAATGAGTGGTGATTTAGGAAAGTTAGTATGACCTGCTTTGAAATAATTTTTATCTCCTAATAACTTTTTTGGTTTGGACTTATGATACCCTCTGTGTCGACAACTACTGGTTGGGAAAACTCCCTGCATTGGTATGGATATGCAATTCATTTTTATTAAGGGGGTTTAGAAAATGTCCTGAGAGCATTGTCTTTAGTGAAATAGTTAACATGTGTCTGAAGTAGTTCTTAGTGAGCCCAAGGGTGGTCCCCTGGGTTGCTATGCCATACTGTCTCAAGGTGACAATTTCATAGGACCATCACATCTTCCAGGAAACTTTCTTATAACAGGGCCATTTAAACCAACCAGAACTTTTTTGAATTTATGTAACACATTTCTTACTCATTTTTTAACATATGGCATCACAATACTCAATGGCAGTTAATACTGCTATGAAGAGAATTTAATTACTTTGGAAATGTAGAGGATTGGGTTTGTCCACTCAATTGAGATTCTTGTTTGATTGGAAATGTTTATTGTCTAAAACACAACTTTCATAAACACTATAGGAGTGACAAAGAAAATAATGGAAAACACAAAGATGTTTGTTTTTCAGATTTTCATTTACTTTCTGTGGAATCAAAATCTATTCATAAATCAGAATCCAATGAAAACTTTGGGAATGCTGCTACCTTCCTTTGCCTGAATTCTTTATCCATCTCATCTCCAAAGGAAGAAGGATCTTTTTCAGTTGAGAAGCTCATCTAAGAAACTGCTATATTCTAAACTACAGTAACAACTCTTATGAAAAAAATCATAACATTGCCAAAAGCAGCTACAGCCACTGACCTAGAAGCTCTAGTCTGAAAGAGGCAAACATGGAAAACTGTGGGGGTTGAGCTAAACATATGGTATTGGGTTACCATTAATCTGGAGAAACAGACTATCAGCAAATTGAGAAAAGACTCTTATTACAGTGATTTGTCAAGTATCAGTCTAAACTATCGTTTTCACTCTCCCTTTTTGATTTGTCTTCTTGTGTTGTATTTTTCTGCTGGTTCATGGGTAGTGGCCATAGTATTGGACAGTGTTCCCATGCAAAAACTGAAGAGATAAGAACTCACTAGCAATTTGGCAAGTGTATAGTGACATTGGAAATTCTGCCCAAAGTAAATGGAATCAGTCTTTCTTCTTTGTTTACAGGAGGGAAATGTTAAGTCATTGACTGAAGTTGGCTTTTTGCCAGTCTGTTTTGATTGTCTACATATGCACCTAAGGACAGAGAGTGTGAACTCAGACACAGTGACCTGGTCATGATTGTCTTTCTACCCATGTTGGTTCATGGATGCATGCCTCTATTGTCCTTTCCTTGGTGTTCTGATACAAATGATTACAACATTTTGGCTCACTTTGTGATGCCCTGAGATTCAGCTTCAAGGTATAGAGGGCAGATAGATTTCAATGTGGAAGGGACCTTAGAGGTCTTTGAGTGCAACTTCTCATTGTACAGTTGAAGAAACTGAGGTCCAGAGATGTCCCTGGTTACTGGGGTGGTGGGGATTTGAACCCAAGAGCTCTGATTCCAAATTTTTTTTTTCCAGCAGAAGGTAAAGACTATTTTTCAAAAGGTCACTCTCTATATTTCTTGTCTGAGGGGATTCATAGAGAAGGGAACTGAATTCCTGGTTGTTCACCATGTACAATATTGCATTAGAACCAAAACACCAAGTCTATGCAATGAGTAGTCAGTTTGGAAGAGGGATACTAAACCAATTTATCTCATCAAAATGGATGGATCAGTTGAATTAGAATGCATGAATAGGAATGCCTTAGAATTTATTATGCTTGAAATAGTAACTTTTTAGAGTAGTCACTACTTATAGTATTTCATTTGTATAAAGTTCAGTAAATAGTTGACAGCTATCAGCCTGACTGTCCAATTGAAAGGTTCTAATGAGATCGCCCAGCAAAAAGAATAAAATGTCTCAAATGCTGCATTTTCTTCAAATGCCTTTAGATCTTTCACTGAGAAAACAAAAACTTTAATTTTTCCTTCTCCTTTTTTTCCTCCAAATCCCCCCAAACCAAATCAAAGCAACAGGACCAACAAACATCTGAGTAAACATTGAAGATTTTGCTCAAATAACTAGGTGGATCATCTGTTTACCTTACCCTAAAAATGTGGATAAATGGTAATGTACTCTTGTACTCTGGATATTTGATGTAAGTTTTTTTGTTTGGATTTTCTATGCTATGTCAAATTTAACAAGAGTAGCAGCCAGCTCTGCTACATGTGATACAACTTTCATAGGTGAAGAAATGTTTCAGTCTTACAGAGAATGCAGCATAGAATCACAGGAATTTCAAGCTAGAAGGGTCCTTAGAGATCATTTATTCCAACCTCCTCAAAAGTCACATATTCTTTCACTTTCCATTAAGCTACCAACCTTGGGGCTCATAGAGTACAGTCCAGGAATGGATTTCCAATTTACACTTATTACCACCCATGTCTCCCTAATCTGACCCAAATCATATTTCAGTATTTTTTTGTTCTGTGGCTGCCTCTCAACTTTAGATGGTTTTTGGGACCATATACGGTCTTGGTCCATATGTTCAATTCTAGGTGACACTAATGGGTGATCTCTATAGACCAAAATTGGGCTATATGGCCTTTTGTCTGTAGTTGAAGTCAATCAGAATGCAATTATTCCCTAAGATGACTGCAAGCTATAGGCACTGAGCAATGCTAACATTCATCAAAGTAAAGGCCAGGAGGCATGACTGCCAAGGGGTAGATCTCATATAAGCATGCAAGTCTTTTATCTCAGTTGCAATACAGCACTATCCTTTCTTTCTTGGTAACCACACTCTCAGCAAAGAATTACAGTGTCCTTGACTCATAGCATTGGAATTGGGTCCACTCATGAGGTGGGGGTACCCTAGGAGAAATGAAACACTAATCCAAATTTGATAAGTTTTGACATCTCTGAGAATAAATGAAAAGGCTGACCTGCTCTTCGAAGGATTGATTAATAAAACCAGAAAAAGCCAGAATCAGAGAAACAGGATAGTTTGATGTTTTGTGGACAAGACATCCATATGATTAAAATTTTCACTCTTCATTTGGAAGCTTTAGCATAGTGTCGGCAGGTGTCAGGAGGGGTGTAATCATGTTGTTTAGAGTTGGATACAGTGTGAAGTGCACAAAGCAAATGTTAGTAAAAGAGAAGATAGAATTGATCATCAGAACTCCTGGGAGAATTCTTAGCTCCCATGTGGCTCATTATGAGGTTGAGAAAAAAAAAGTATACTTCTCACACAAGCTTGTAGAAATGTCTAACTCTCACTTGTCAGCATGGAGACAACCAGGATCATTGAGGGAAACAAATGGTGCTTTTAAAAGCTTGGGATGTTTTGACAGGGCAGAAAATGACGAGTATCAGGCTTTTTAGTAATCCTCACCTATCTCTATGATTACTTTTTATTAGTGATAAGGAGAAAAGTACTGAAATGGCAAAACTCTACTCAGCTTTTCTTTCCGCAAGAATTAAATACAATTTAATTGCTTTACTTTGCTTTGATTATTTCATTACCCAGAAGTTGTTGCATATTGTTTAGAAGATTGACCTTGGAGTGGAAAAGACATGAGTTCAAATTCTTTTTCTGATACAAAGTAGCCATATGCCTATTACCTTGTCATTGAACCTTAGTGTACTCGAAGACTAAGTTGTAGGCATGTTTCCCATTGGCATAAGTGACAGAACTTTCTATTCAATTCGATAATTCTATGTGTAATAGGCACTATGCCCTGAGGCACTGGGAATACAAAAGCAAAAATAAAAACAGTAGCCACCCCCCCCCCAAAGAGCTCATCTTCCATCATAGCTTGTTTGACTGAGGTTCAGAGAGGTTTCTACTCTGACCATTTCTGATATCCATGAAATACCAGGACCAGACCAAGAGCATAAACAACAAAAAGCATTAAATAATGATCCTGTAGATACTGTTAACTTTGCTTCTTTCTCTCTCTCTCTCTCTCTCTCTCTCCTTCCCTTCCTTCCTCTCTCTGCCCCCTCTCTTTCTCTGTCTGTCTATCTCTGTGTCTGGCTGTTTCTCCTTCCTTTCTTCTCTTCCTCCCCCCTTCTTTCTCCAGTGTGATCTCCCATAATAAAAAAACAAACACTTTGCGAGCATTAGTTAGTGGCAAGTGAGCACACATCATCTCAGAAATATTCCGCCCCAGTGAGAATGCAGCCTGAGATGAGAGAGTGTGTTTGTCGCTGTGTGTGTGTGTGTGTGTGTGTGAGGGAAGCCCAAAGCACATACAAGCCCTGATGTGACAGTTTCCCATTTCACTTTAGAGCCTATGGCACGCAAGTCAGCCAATTCTGGTATGTATGACTCTATGGAACTGGAATCAGGGGGCTGCTTCATGTGCTATGCTTGACGTTACTGTACGGCATATGGCCACAGTGTTACTGAGAGACATGATTTGTTTTCCCGTTGCTGGGATTCCCACTTGTGATTTCATAGAGGCCTGTTACATAGCTAATGCCTGTGGTGTGGTCTAATTCTGTACCTAGAGACTGGCTGCCAGGGAGCCAGCCTCCCTCAAATTGGCAGGATGGTATTTTTGTTATATAACCCCAGTCTCTTTGAAGAGAAGGTTAAGGAATAAAAGAAATCTTCCGTTAGAAAGTGACTGCATTTCAAATGGTGTCATGAAGCTTTGGTGCCATAGAACTTGGATTTGTCATCTGGTCACCTCCCTTTATTTTTTCCAGATGGGGACTAGGGAAGTTAGGTTACTTGTCCAAAGTTATACAGGTAATAAGCATGTGTCCTCAGAATGTCATTTCAACTGCAAAGGCATTGGCTACAGACTTCCTTCGTATCAGGTTTTTGACCATTTGGCACCTCAAGCTTTGGCCTAATTCAAGAATAGTATGTATAAAAGAGGGAGGGAGTTGGAGAGAATGTATAAGCCAGCTTATGATGGCAACCTTCACTTCTGGTTTTTGACTCTGGGTATTTTTAACTAACCATCTCTCATATCTGTTGGCTTTCTAGTTTCTCTCAAGTCTTATCTAAAGTCTCTCCTGCAAAAAGCATTTCCTCATCTCTTTTAATGGTAGTGCCCCTGCTGTATTGATTGTCTCCAGTTTATCCAGTTTATGTATACATACAAGGGGTCCCAAAAGTCCCAGTGCAATTTTATTAGCTTAAAGGAATTATTATTAGCTATTATTGTCTAAGATATTAATATCATCTTTTTTCCAAAAAAGTGAATTGAGACACTGAGATATTAGGTGGCTTGGCCATCATCATATAGCTAGGAAGGAATTGAAGCAGTTTTAAATTCAGTCTTCTGAGAATCATAATGTATGAATGATATGATTTAAAAACATTTTTGTGGTCAGAACTTAAGCTAATAACTTAAAACGACTATTAATTAAAACCTAAAATTGCACTGAGACCTTTGGGATCCCCAATATATCTTGTATATACAAGGATCATATTTTGTTTGCTTCTTGACCCCTGGGTAGATCGCGAGCTCCTTGAGAGCAGGGACTGTTTGCCTTTCTTTGTATCCAGGACCTGGCACATACGCAAGTGTTGGATGACCGATTTGCTTTCACATTTCTTATTTAATGTGGAGCCTGGCTGGTGGGACCACTGGCTTGGCTCTGATCGCTCTTATTTATGTCATCAACCAGCTTAGCCTGGCCACAAGCGAATTCAGGATCATCATCCTGTCTAATCTTGTAGGTATTTCTCCCTGATGGGATGGGGGTAGGGTACATAAGATAATCAGAGCTTCATCCCCCTTGAGCAGGTCCCTGAAATAGAAAATTATCACAATTGTCCTTGCCTGCTGCCCTGAAAAGAATTGTAAATATTAATTCTATGCTGGGATATCTCCCTTTAAACATCAATGATAGCAAGAGGAAACTTAGAGATCTTTTTCTGACATCTCTCTTCTTGCCTTCTGAAGTCTTCTCTCCCCTAACCTCTTAGCCTTCTGTCCAGTATTCAAAGTAATCTATACTGCTATAGGCCTGGATAATGGTGATGACACTATGATGATTAATAATAATTGACATTTAAATAACACTTCAGAGCTTGAAAAAAACACACATGCATAATTCTACCCCATGTAAATGACAGTCCCATGAGATAGGTATTGTTATTTTTCTTGTTACCTGAATGGAACAGAAAAAAAAATATTTTTGCCCATGCCTTTTTCACACAGTTCCCTCCCTTCTCTGAGCCTTCTAAGGCTTGATATAAACCTCAGAGATAGAGGAGAAGAGCGCTGCAGGGAAGGGAGGTTGTTTTTGTTTGGATGACATCAGGGTGACAGGCTATAGATGGAGAAGACACTTGGAAAAAGAGTGTTGAAAAGGGAAATTCTTTTAGTGCATACACTAAGATTCCTGGTGAATTAGTAGTAGGTAAAAAAATTGGATTAAGATGTGATAAAGACCAGAGAGTAATTAGATAAGTGCTCAAAAAATAAACAAAAAACCCAGTGGCCCAATAACAAGAGGAAATAAAAAAGGCTTTAACCAAACAGTCTTAAAACTCATAGTCTAGCCATTAAAAACTTTCCACAGGGGAGGTAGCCTAGAGGCAAGTTCATTATCATTGCTACCATCAGCACCTCTCACAAGCATGCATTTAATTTTATTGTCACACTTGACTTTTAAGATTTGTAAAGAGCAGCATTTACAAAGTTGTTAACAGAGTATCCCTAAAGGTATGAGATGGAATTATTTGAAGTTTACCAATCCCTCTGGGAGGGTGCCTTCCCTGAGAGGAAAATATGAGTCTGGGGATTATAATTCCATTGTAAGAGAAGTCTGTCTTCTTTGCTCCAAGGATAGATTTCTTTTTCTGTCCCAGGGTTATAGTGACAATCCTGTGTGACCACAAATTCTGGTTAAAGGTGAAACTAAACTAACTGGAATGAGAACATTGCACCAGAATTTGAAAGTTGGCTAAGCATATCACACTTCCTTATAAAAACAAGATCCTAATAGTTTCAGAGCTAGTGTATGGTTCATTAACTAATAATAATGACAGCAAGCATTCTTTTAGTATTGTAAGGTTTTCAAATCACTTTACAAATATCATTTCCTTTAATCCTTACAGCAACCCTGGGAAGGAGGTATTACTAATTTTCATTTTTTATAGATGAGGAAATTGAGGCACATTGGACCTAGATACTAGATTTAACCTCAGACAGCAGCTAATAAATGTCTGAGACCTCATTTGAACTCATCTTAATTCTAGGTCTATGCCCTATATCACCTCTATATCACCTTCTATCCCCTATATCATCCAGCTATACTTTTTTTGGGGGGGGGTAAGTTAAGGGGGAGAAAGGTCAATCTCCTTCTAGGTTTGTAGAATAATACTAATAGCTTTTGAGGACGGGAAAGAATTTGGGAGATTCCGCTGTATCATTTGATATCTAGCCATTTTGAAATTTCCTTTTTGTGATGCTTTAAAAATTTCTATTCACTTCCTGATACCAACTTATTCCTCAGTTGTAACAGAGTAAATGAAAGCAAATCAAAACACTCCATGTTTGACCATATGTGCTTCACTTTGAACCTCTAGTTCACTTTTCCATTGAAATAAGGGAGATATTTTCCCCTTTAGTCCTTTGGAATCACAATTAATCAAAACATTTATTAGTACTCTGAATCTTTTAGTCTTTACATTATATTATTCATTGTGTACATAATTTATCTGATGCAGCTTATTTTTCTTTGTATCAGTCAATGAAAGTTTTCCAAAGTTTCTCTCAATTTTTCATATTTGATATTTCTTACAGTATAGTATTAAATTATATTCATACACTATAATCTGCTCAAACCATGCTCCAGTTGATGGCCATCCACAATGTTTCTATTATTTTTTCCAAAGCGCCATTCCTTATTAAATAAATGGTCAAAGCACATGAAGGGATGCTTTTCAAAAGAAGAAATTGCAACTATTAGGAACCATATAAAGAATGTCCCCAAATAACAAGAGAAAGCATAAAAACAAGTACAAGATTTCTCTTTATACCCATCAGATTGCTAAAGATCACAAAACATGAACATTTCAAATGTAGTAACTGTGCAAAGACAGACACTTTAAAAGTCAATTGGTAGTGATCCGAAGGTCCAGAAGCTCAAGAAAACATTTCGGAATTATATAAAAGACTATAACCATTGACCTGAAATGTACCTCTTATGCTGCTTGGGAGACCCAAGATCACATAAGACAGCTAGCAAAAGGGGCAGCTAGGTGGTATAGTGGATAGAGCACTGGCCCTGGAGTCAGGAGTACCTGAGTTCAAATGTGACCTCAGACACTTAATAATTATCTAGCTGTGTGGTCTTGGGCAAGCCACGTAACCCCATTGCCTTGCAAAAACCTAAAAAAAAAAATAGAGCACCACGACAGGTAGCAAAGCCTCAACTGGAACTCATGAGTCATGGCTTGTTTTATGCTATATGCAAACACAATGAACAGACCTCATCAATAGGTCATTCCAAAACAATATAATTTCTTTTTACTCTATTTTAAAATTAAAATTACAATTTTTACCCTCATTTCAAATTATTTTTGAGCTCCAAATTCTTTCCTTCCTTCCCTCACTACCACCCACTGAAAAGGGAAGCAATGTAATACACATTGTATATGTGAAGTCATGAAAATTAACCATGTTGCCAAAGAAATTAACCATGTTGCAAAAATTTAATCATGTTGCAAAAAAAAAAGGCAAAAACAAAAAAAATAGTTCAACCTCTACTATCCATGTAATTCTTTTCTCCATGTAAGTGTATAGTAAAATGATCATTATGATTCTTTTGGAATTTTGTGGATCATTGTATTGATCAGAGTAGCTAGATCTTTCACAGGTGATCACAATTATAATATTTCTCTTCCTGAGTACAATGTTTTCCTGGTTATCTCACTTTACTTTGCATCAGTTTATATGTGTCTTCCTAGGACTTTTTGAACCTATCTTCCTTGTTTCTTATACCACAATATTATTCCATCACAATCTTATGC